>NC_084989.1:877500-1152500 GCF_963691925.1 Scomber scombrus
CATGGAAAACATGATGAGAAATATGTTTACGTTTAAAAAGATGAAAGTATAATTATATATATTATATATACTGTACATCAAGCTAATACATAAAAAGGCATATATTGTTTATTTCTGCATGACTTGGTGCTGGTCAATAGAATATGATTTGATTTGGGTTCATTTAGCTATATAAAGAATGCAAGCTGACAAAGACACAGCCCTGACACACATCATCTTATCATGCTTATCATGTTTATCATGTTTTTATGGATGATGTGTTAATAAAAAGAGCAAATGCATCCCATTGAAGTTGTTCAGGTCACCTGACCAGTGGATTTAGATATCAGGTTCTTCACCTGATACATGATAAAGTTTCATCATCATCCGCTTTGCTGGGCAGGAAGTGTATATATTTGCCTGAGCTCGTAATCTAAGCACAGTGTCATATGGTGGAATGATGAAAGCTATGACTCACTGCACAGTCTGTGTGAAACTGCAGAGCAGTCAGATGAGCTAATAGATATTTAAGCTGCAGCGTTGCATGCCATTTTCTCATGGGTTTAACACTACAAGCAAACACTTTCAGATTACACTGTACACTGTGCAGATTTACTATTGAATAAGTTATGTCAACAAAAACAAGAGTGCACTAATAAGAATATGCAGACTCACATGTATATGCTGCTCGTGTTGGATGAGTGCTGGTAATCCTTGTTCAGCATATTTCCCCTCAGCCACTTCACAGCTCAGGTGCCACAGGGCTCTGTCTAGGAGCCACGCTGGTTTCAGATAAGGAGAGTTGACCAGGTTGTAACCACACTCAGGATGGAGATGAATCCACTCACTGTCAGCCGCTGAGAGTAGAGGAGTGTTGAGGAGACATTATCAGTGTTTCGTATGTTGAAATCATTCTTTCAGTCATTTTTTCTGTTAGTCTGTTAATTCATCTGTTGTGAGGTTATATAAGAAATGTAATATAAATGTTTAATGTGTAGTGGTACTGTTTACAGGATTATGGTCTGTTAAAAAGAGTCAACCCTACTTTGTGTGTGATTTTTTCAGAAGTTGTTCTGCCGTTGATGTTGTGGGTAGATCACTAAGGGCCTGTACCACAACATAAGATCAGTGACTGTTCTGTTCCATTCAATGCTCAGTAACAAAGATCATTTATACCACAGAACTACCTCGCTGCACTGCTTACCTGTGGTGTTTAGAACTGACTTTAAAATGTGACTGCTTGTTTTTAAATCCCTGAGTGTCTTCTCACCTCTTACACCTCCGGCTCATACTGTCAGATCTGCAGACCAGCTGTTGCTGTCAGTCCTTAGAGTAAAGCTTGAGACAAAGGGTAGGGGGACATTTTCTGTCAGGGCTCTACAACTTTTTAAAATCCTTTTTAAACCTTTTTAAAAACTTTTATAAAAACGTTTTTTTTAAGGATAGCATTGCCTTTAAGAGTTTTTCTTTTTGTTTTATGCTTTTATTTGTTTATTTATTCTTAAGATTTTAAGATCGTATTAATTGTCTTTAATCTATGTTCTATTTTTTGATTGTGTTAAAACTATTATAATATCTAAATGCACTGTGTATTTTCTGTTTTCATGTCTGTGAAGCACTTTGTAATTAAAAAAAAAAAGGTGCTATATAAATAAAGTTTACTACTCTTATTTTAAAATATAAATAAAAGGTAAATGGACTGTACTTATACAGCACTTTTGTAGTCTTTTTGACCACTCAAATTGCTTTTACAATACATGTCACATTCATACACACATGACAGGAGCTACCACGCAGGGTGCAAACCTGCTCATCAGATGGAGGCGAACATTCACACACATTCACACACTGTTGGCACAGCCATCAGGAGAAATTCAGGGTTAAGTATCTTGCCCAAGGACACATCGACATGCACACTGGTGGAGCCGGGAATTGAACAGCCAATCTTCTGACAAGTGGACAAAGGCTCTATCTCCTGAGCCACAGCCACCGACACATTTAAATGCAGTACATATGCCAAAAAACATAACCTTCTAAAGTTGACAATTGACTTCAGGAGAGGCTTCCAGACACTATCAATAACACAAAAGTCACAGCTGTGGATTCATTTAAGTTCATTGGCATGGCCATCTCCAAAAACATTAAAAAGACGTCAACATAAGCTGCTTAACCAAGAAGACTCAACATGGGGTATTCTTCCTGAGGCAGCTGAAGAAGGTTGACATGCCACAGACAGTGTTCATCCAGTTTTACACTGCCATCATCGAGTCTGTCTTCAAATCATCAATCACTGTTTGATACAGTGCAGCACACAAACAGGACATTCAGAGGCTGCAGCACATCATTCACTCAGCTGAGAAGATCATTGGCTGCAAACTCCCTCCACTGATCATCTGCACCTCTCCAAACAGCATGCAATAAAATAATCTCTGACCCCTGACCTTCTGATTTTCTATCTGAAGTCTAGCTGTAATGTCCTGATAAAGTGTGCCCTTTTGCCATTAGCAGTCTGTCTACATGTATGACCTTCAGCATGAATAGAGACTAAATGTCAAAGAGGAAACTGAGAAGGTGATGCAACAGCCACAGCTGCCTGAAGGAAAGGCCAACAGCTGTGGTTTATTTTAACCATGGCACTGTCACTATCCTTGTTAAAAATAAGACAAGATACATTTTCAGTCATCCCCCTGTACTGAGTCATTGCAGCAGTACATATAAATAGCACACAGCAAAGAGGATAGTAGTAACATAATATCACAGTGTATCCCACACAAAGGTTAACAGTGCAATTCTTAATCCCATGACCCAACTAAGGTAGCAGATTAAAGACACATAAACATCCTTCATGTGACCGCTGACAGATCACTATGATCAGTGATCATTAAACTGAGACAGCAAAGTGCTTTGTGTGAAATGTCTTATGAGAAAGTTGGATCAACAATTAATGATCAACAATAATTGTTTTCTTTCTAAGTTTGACCTGAAATCACACACTTTGTCACACCCTCCACCTCTGCCTCCTCCTTCATCTAGCCTACAGCTTCTCCCTCAGTCTCCACCTCCTTGTGTGTCTGTGCTTGTCTCATAATAGGGGTGGAGACTGGTGTGTGGGAGTAAGGCAATCAGCCATTAATTAGCTATTTATGGCTATTAGCCATTCATCATATCTGGTTCAGCCTCCACATTGTCACCACATTGTAGACTCTGTTCATAGTCAGTCATGCTTCCAGCCTTGTTTCTCTTTGCCTGTAGAAAAAACCGTAACACATTGAGTCCTCCCTCCTCATCTGTCTCTCTTGGCTCCCCATTTTCTGGCTCTTATTCCATCTGGCTCCCTCAGCATTCCCCTGCTTGGCCCAACTTCATGCTCAAACCTCTGCCCCAGTCTGTCTTTGGTGGTTGTCATACACAACAAACCTTTTTAGTGAGTTGTGCACACTGTGCAGCTCTCAGACAAGCACAAATTATCATAGCAATATGAATACTTCCAGAGTACCATAAAGAGCAATGGCTGTACCTGTTTTGTTATAGATTACATCAGTGATGCAGAGCATGTTCCAGTCTCTCCTCACCGTCTCCACCATTTTACCAACGTCTTCCCATGCATAATGCTTTCCATCGAGTGAGAAGTCAGGGTTCAGCTCCAATTGATCAGCTATGGAGTAACAGGAGCCAGACACACCAAGGTTCTGCAGCGGGGTGAAGTGGATCATGTTGTAGCCTAGACAGAACAGGGCAAAGAGTGGTGTGAAACATCAGATAAAAATAATTCATTATTGTTGTTGTGTCTGAAATGGTGAATGTAGACACCAACCAGAGCTCATATATGACAGACTGGGTAACATGTTTTCAACATTGTTGATATTAATACTCATTAACTTTTGTTTTGACCTGTTTTTAGTGATGCATACTGTAGCATCATGCATACAAACTGCAGTTTTGCACTTCCTGCACTGATTAGCACTTTTTTTTAATAGAATATTTTGTATAATTAGACCCTGCATGCATTTCAAGAGTCTTCACCACATGATTCCTCTTTACTGCAGATAGGAAGGGATTCATTTAATGCTGTATTAATGTTTCTTCTTTGTTTGTTTAGTTTAGCTGACCTCTTAGGGGGAGTGCACACAAGCTGTAAACAACACATATGATATCAGTACATAATCAGTATATGTCAACTTAAAAAGGTTAAGATGTAATGACCATGATTGGATGGCAAATCATTTCTATTTACACATCCAGCAGACACAGAGCACTCAGTGTTTGTGTGCGCCTGCCGCCTGATGAATCTAATAATGAATTCAGTATTCACTTCTTTTAGCTCTGGTTTGGTCTCCACTAACTCCTGAGAAAATATATCTTTTTAGCAGCTAAATACTACTAATAACAACTTTCTAACTGAAAATAACTGCATGCTGCTGCTGCCAGAAAGTATGGCACACAACAATGGCACTGATGAATTCACATGATTCATCACTTCCCTTTCACACATATTAAACAATAAAATAGAAATGTTTCATCTTTGGTGACTTCATCAGTTTTTTACTAACCAGTCTCCTTTGCGACTCTGACCCTGTCGAGCCATTTGTCCAGAGGGCCGAGGCCCTTGGCCAAGTATGTTTGGCTGCTGATGCAGTCCAGTGGGAGGATGTCATTGTTGGCGCCCACCCTCAGAACTGGATCAACTACAATGTAACCACCACTCACTCTCTCTTCATCCCTGTAAAAGTGAAAAAATAATAGGAATCAAACACATATCGCTAAGTGCACAACACCAGATACATACATGTATTAAATAGAATTTATTTGTAGCTCCAGTTCAATGCTCGGTGTCAATCTGCCAGGCACTAGTACATTTTTATGCTCACAGTTTAATTTCCAAGCTCCATGCTTACCAACAGGTGAGACCCAGCTGACTGAGTGCGTCGATGCAGATCATTTGGCACAGTGCACATTTGAAGCTGTTACATAGATAAAGTTTATACACTGAAATAATGATGTGTATAGCAGACATTCTCTTACACTAGCTGAAACTTAAGCTACTGGTGTTGGACAAAACTAAAACATTCACAGTTTTGCTACGGGGGCAAAAATGTACATTTTGTACTGAGATGTGTACACATGATATACATCAACATGATGTATAATTAGTAGAAGAGTGCTCTACCACCACAAAGTGGACACAGGAAGTGATATTTAACTCCTTCATGAAAATGCACATGCATGTTGGGTGACCTCCACCACATTTAATACGCAGCAACATAATGTACATTAAGTGTGTGATTTCTAGCACCACATATTGGACACAGGAAGTGATTGTTATCTCCTGCATGCAAAATTCAATATTTAAGAAAATGTACTGTATATCTGTCTGTTGACCTCTGTTAAATGTGTTGCTCCACTATAACAGCACTTCGACTGTGGTGAGCCCTAATGTGTACGAGTTATTGTAATTAGTTATTAAAGCTACTCAAAAACTAAACGTTGTACAAGCTTCAGAAATAACTGCAAATTATTTAGTTTTATAGTAATAGTGATTTTTAAATAATTAGGTGCGGTTGTGGCCAGGAGGCTCCATAGCATCTCCAAACATAGGGCAATTATGGCAGAGTTGGTTTGATGTTCATGAAAAACAGTGAAATTATTGCTTTCATCATTTTCATCGTTTTGAGTTGATATCATTATTGGGCTTGGGCTATGACACATCAACACTATACTGCCCCCTAATAACTTGTGGTAATTCAAATGCATTTTTTGAGGTGCTACAGGTGCTTAAAAACTGAAACTGAAATGTTGCACATGCATCAGCAAAATGGCTTAAGGGTGTCCCCTACAAAGTTTCAAAATCAAACAACACCTTTAAATTTGATGTAGATGAATGAAAAACAAAGTGTAAGTACAGACTTGCCCTTGACATGATGTGCTGGTCAATGTGCATGTTTTCTCATTAAACAGGAATTTGAAGTTTGTCCTCTCTGCCCCAAACTTCACATACTTGATTGGAATCCATGTGTGATGTAGCCTCAGCAGACTCGTATTGAATCAGTAAAACAATTTATTCAGTCCAGTGTAACAACAAAAAAGGTGTCTCAGAAAAAACTAAAGGACTACAAGCAATCACATTTAACTGGTTTAACTCAGGATAAAGCAAACTAAGGCATGATCACATACACACAGCTACAATGTCAGCCTCTAATTTCTGCTCCCCTAAACCTTAATTTTCCCTCTTCAATAGGCCCTCCAAACTACTAGACAGAACCATATTCATGCAGGGGTGTCCTTTCCCTTTTACCAACTGGCATTTAACAATGCTCATCACTGTTTACAACACACACATCATCCACAACATTATCTTTAACACAAACCAAAATATGTACAAATCATATTGATACTAACCCAAACATGTACTGTAAGTGAAATAAATACTCCATACTTGGTCTAACCCACTGATATCACTGATGATCTCACCCAGTGTATAAATACAGGAAGTAGTTGAATGCCTCTTCCTGTTGTCTAAAGAACACATGGTTGATATGGTAAGTAGCACACAAAGATAATTAATGTTTGGAATACAGAGCTAAACCAATAAACATCTAAGCTAAGACTTGTCTGTGTTTTCATTTAACAAAAAATGTTGCTGGTACGTCAACTGAAACCAAACATAATGCAAACCACAAACAAACCTGGGATAGTGTGTGTCTGCAAGTTAATGACCACTGATTGACTTATGGCTGAACAAACAATTAACAAGCAAGACTTTTATGGGGAAAATGGGGACAAATAACATGTTCTCACCCACTTTATCACACCAGAGGTCTGTACTACGTGGCTGGATTTTCTCTTATGGAGGTAACTTCAGGGTTAACTCTGGGTTTTCCGTCCTACGACGCTGGTTCACTTCTTACCGGGGTAAATCACCATGGTAACTTATCCAGAACATAACCTGCTCCGGAGCAGGTTATGTTCTGGATAAGAGATCAACGAGTATAAAAGCACCACCTCCTGACCAATCAGTTCTCTTGGAAAATGGCCCATTCATAGAAGATCCTGTCCACATTGGTGCAGGATCGTGAGAGGTTAAATCTGAAAGGTAGGCTACAGATTTACAAGAGACATTAAGTTAGTGTAATATTCAACATTCATTTGACATTCAAAATACAAACCTATTATGTGCTTCAACCATTTGAGTGAATGATGTCAAACCAACTGTATAACATACAGAATAATATCACCCATGTGCCTCAAGGATTATTTTTCAAATATACCTTTTCGTCAATTTTTTAACAATTAAAATAAATAAATAACCTTACCACCACTCCAGTTTCAGAACTTGTTTCAGGAAACCTGACAGAAAGTCTCAATAAGAACATCTTGAGAGTAATCGCTGTAAAAGTGCAGAAAAACAGAATTTTATAATTTCATATTTTTTAATTCACCAAAATATATATTTAATAAATAATCCTTGAGGCACATGGATGATATTAGTCTGTATGTTATACAGTTGGTTTGTATTTTGAATGTCAAATGAATGTTGAATATTAAACTAACTTCATGTCGCTATGAAAGGAAGGACACTGAGGAAGCTCTGCCTGAAACGTCTGTGATGTAATAAAGTGAAATTGAATGATCAGAGTGCTGTCCATTTATATTGTCCAATGAATTAATATTGTCTCACGAATTTACGCATTAACAGAGTCGGCAATGTTCTGCCAGCATTCCTTCCTGTTGCTGCAGCAACAGTGTTGCTTTTGGCCTGATGATGTGTTTGAATCGTTCATATTTATGAAGAATAATTGTCTGCTCCTCCATGGTAAAGTAGGCTGCTCTGCAGGGTTTCTCCATGTTTGTGATTGGTCAGACGCTGCAAACACCTTTAACCCTTTATGAGAACGCGCACTGATCAAGAGGAAAACCCTGGGTTGAATTACTGAGTTGATAACCAGCTTCGTAGTACCGCTTATCAGGATTGTGTGAATGTCTGGGTAAATCAACCCAGGTAACGGAGAGATATCCAGAGTATGTTAATCCAGCTTCGTAGTACAGGCCTCAGGCCTGAACACATCTACATGTCAATAACACCACCTACTGACAACAGGAAGTCATCGTTATATGGTAAATCATCTGGTTTATATGAAATATACAGCATGACATATAATTAGTGGCATTAACTGTATTAAGCCAGAAGAAAATAACATTTGGAAATGTTGGTGTGATGGTGGCACCAGACAAAAGGTCAGGAAATAATCAAATTAAAGAAAATCTACTTGCAACAACAAACAGCACATACATGTACCACATTTTATGGGAATCAAGCCAGAGTTAGAATGGTATAAAGGAGCAGTGAAGTGTTGCATGGGTGGACTAGCCAACCAACATGGACATCCTTGTGACTTATTGGTCTTAAGGGAAAGTCTTAAAGGAATTATCCCTCTCTAGACACTCAATAAAGAGGAGCAACCTGGCAGAAACTCATGCAAACACAAGGAGAAAATGCATTTCCCACACAGAGAAGACGGCCAGTTCAGCAACAGTGCTAACAGTCATCTGTTAGGTTAGGTTTGAATATTCACATGACACACATGCAGCAGTGGCGACAAAGCAACCTACCCACAAGAAAAGTAGTATTGATAAGATCCAGCCACTGTTAAATCCAGTCTGCAGTACTTATCACAGTCATCCTCCTGGCCGTTTGGGTAGACCCAGTCCAAAGTGTGAAACTTCACAGGATCAAACTTGTGGTCTTTGACAGGGAAGTTGGTGTACACCTGAACTTCCTTACCCTGGAGGGTCGGACCCAGACGGAACTGCAGCTCAAAGCCTGAAGACAGCAGTAGAAATTTGTACTACTAGCATACACAAATCTTCAGTTACAAAACTCAATGCTTTTAATTATCAACATGGAATTAGAATGAAAGTACAGACAGAAAGACAGTGTTTTTGTTTACCATGTTCTTATATTACTAGCATAACATTTTATGTTGTGTGTAGGGAGCAAAGTAGTCCCAGTTCCAGCTCCTGACAACATGACTTAAATGATCTGAATGCCAAGCATATCATGTACTCAACTTACTGTTTCATTGTTTCCCTTATCTATACACTATTCAGAATATTTATTGTATTCATGTTGGGGCATACAGATCATTTACAAAGTATAGTAGTTCTTTGTTGTAGTTTATGGTCACATACTGTTTACAACAGAGCTCCTTTCTGAATCTTCTATTTTGGGAGAGGAGTGTGGTCTTGTGCACCACGTCTTAAAAAGTGATGACTTGGGTATTGGATGTATAATCATTACCAATAGATATAATAGATAGAGCAGTTCCAAAGTTCTACATTTGATGTTGCAGTCACTTATAATTTGGGACATGGTGCATCCTGTAGTATGTACTGAATTGCACTTGAAACTGCAAATTCTCTAGTAGCAGGAGACTGCACAGTATATAACCAAATGGGCATAGAACCTGGCCTTCCTTTGAAACAGGCCAGAAACATGCTTTCTATTTTCTTTTATAATATTTAGATGCCTCCCTGACCTAGGACCGTTTTTTTTATTGGATCAGTTGGATCATACTACTCCCTGTGAGTTGAGTTGATGATTGATGTCATGACATTTAATTAGCTTCAACAGTTGCACCAGGCGTGTGTACTTGATACAAGGGAACAGAGCAGTGTAGCAGAGAAGCATCTTCACAAGGGAGCATCTCTGCTCCGAATGCACAAATGCAGTCCCATGAGCATCATCCACTAATCGGCAGATTGGCAGTTTGATTCCTGGCCCCTCCAGTCCATATGCTGATGTGTCCTTGCGCAAGATACACAACCCCAAAGTGCTCCCAATGGCTGTGCTAACAGTGAATGAATTCCTCCTGATGAGCAAGTTGACATCCTGCATGATAGCCCCTGCTTTCAGTGTATTAATGTGTGTGAATGGGTGAATGTGACATGTAATGTAAAAGTGCTTTGAATGGTCAGAAAGACTAGAAAAGCACTATACAGTCCATTTATCATTTACTTAATCCGGGGTTATATGCCATAGTTATATTGTGTTATCAATGTTGTCGCAGTGGTTGCAACTTGTCAAAACAAACATCCCACAAACATACCCTGCTTTATCATCTATTATACTATTGTTCTATTGTTTACTCTAAGTGGGATCATCATTTATAAAATTAACATCATGATGTATTGAAGAAGACTTGACACTAGCAGTTGAGACTATAAACTCATTAGGAAAGTGTTTACTGAGATACTTATTTAGCACCTTTTAGTTTTCCAACCACTCAGAGTACTTTTAAAACTACAAGCCACATTCACCCATAAACACACACATACTGATAGCAGCAAGCTACAATGCAGGGTGCTGGCGTAGCCATCAGGGGCAAATTGGGATTAGGTATCAGTTCAGTATCTTGCCCAAAGACTCTTACTCAGGAGGTAGAGCGGTCATCCACCAATTGGAAGATTGGCTGTTCGATTCCCGCAAGACACTTAACACCAAATTGCTCCCGTTGCTGTGCCAACGGTGTATGAATGATTAGTTTCCCTCTGATGAGCAGGTTGGCACATTGTGTGAATGAGACATAGTGTAAAAGCTTTGAGTGGTCATAACGACTAGAAAAGCGCTATATAAGTACAGTCCATTTACCTTTAACGAGTCTAAAGGTGATCCAGTCACAAGTGGACACTGCCAAATACATACTCTGATCCCATGACTCAAACCACTTGCTGTGGTGATCTGGGACATATCTGACCACATATCTGTCAAAGTATAAATACTAATGTGTCCTGATCCCCTCCGGGGGAGGACATAACAGTAAAATGTCATCAATGCAGGATGTGGCGGTTACTTTGATCCATGTGTGAAAACCGGTGAAAAAATGTAGAGCAGAGATGTTTGTGGTTGGAGTATTCTGAATGTATTCTGTTGGAATAGTCCCTACATGTATATTAGTTATTGGAACATTTACATTATCTCTTAGCTCTTTAGCCCAAGCTAACAACAAATATGGTGCTTGTCTGACTGATGTATTAACTGTGAGCAGGGCCGTTTGGCCTTCCTGCGGAATTGACGTAGGCATGAAATCTGGACACAATCAGCGAAGAAACATAAATACACAGGTGTGAATAGCAATGTGTCTTGGCTGTCCACTTGTGATTGGATCATCAATTGAACCACTGATACCCCGAGTAATGGACAACCCAGTCTACCTCCTGATCCGCAGCTGCCCAAAGTTAATTAAGTGAGAAGAAGGGTCATTTACTCAGACATTCCCATACAGTTAGACTTTTTTTTGCAACCAGTGGAGTCACCCACTGCTGGCCATTAGAAAGAATACAGGTTTCAGGCACTTCACCTTTTAGACCGGGAGCAATCTGCTTTCTCAAGACTCGTTTGTTTATCAAGTTGACTTGATAAATGTCGTAGAGAACATAGGGAAATGTATATTTTGATATTTAGAGGCTGATTCTTTTTTTTTTTTTTACCACTTAAATAAATGAAAAAATGTTATACATCATAGCAAAAGACTATTTAAACCAATTTTCAGATTTATGAAATCTATATTTCACTCATGAAAATAGAAAAATGATAAATTTAACTGATAGTTCTCAATCCATACCACATCAGACCAGATCTAGATTAAATCTGCATTTGTGCATGTGCAACAGAAATGCTCCCTTTTCCCCGCTTGCTGATACTGTTCTGTTCGCTCTCATCACGTGCATGCCTGGTTTTTATATTTGTGGGTTCTGACACTAACCAAATGATGTGTTCAGTGAATACTGCGAGTGTGAATGTATACACAAACAGTTTAAACACAAATAAAGTTTTTTTCAAATCTTGCTACATTATTAGTGTTAGAACAAACAATTACTGCCCAGTTTAGCCTCTATAGTGTTGTGGGCTGATGAGTGGAAGAAAGATAAAATGATCTGCAGACCAGCACACTGTGTGTGTGAACAGGACATTTGCTTCTGAAATAGAAAGCCTTTCTCTCAGTTGGACTCTCTGACTATATAAAGGGTAAATAAGTAACTTTGTGACTGAATTGCATTGAATAGATTAATCTGAAAAACTGTGACCAAGCCCCTCACCATGCTTCAAGACCAAAGTTTTAAAGGTTAAACATGTGAGAGTGAGACATGGAGTGCATTGCATTCCCCCTATCTGCTACAGTAGCCAACCGTTGCATTTATTGTAGGTGACAGTGAAGAGGAGATATTGTGGCGTAATGTGTTCAGTAGTTCAACTCTGTTCGGTGTTATTAACATGCGGTGGTTAAAGTTCAGAGTCCTACCTTGTTCCAAGCGGAACAGAGCTCTCTCCAGTTTCTCCATGCTCAGTCAGCTGCTGTCTAACTTGCTGTCCTGCTTTATTTAGGTTGCCGTCCACACGGAGAGAGAGAGAGTGACAGCATGACATAGCATGGTAACATGAGACAGCTCTGCTCTGCACAGAGCTCCTTAAGGTGGACCAAAACTTCCTAAATTATTGATAAATAATACAATAAAATACATTTATTTTATTAGTAAAACTGCCTTCTCATGAACAAATCCTCACAGCAGTCTGGTACCACAGCTGGGCAACATTTTTAGAATGAATCTAAAGGGCTGGAAAATAAAATGTGTGGTACACTACTGTATGTTTTTTCTGGATATTAAGTGTCAGCTTTATGAGTGGTAATCAGTGTTTATTTAATATTTGCTGTGGTGCAGGTATGGTGCATTATTTGCTTCTCAGATTAACCAACTGACATTAACAGGAGAATGTGTATGCAGTATGTGTGCACATAGGTATGTGTAATGTATGGTATGCATACTAATGTAAGAAAATGCTGTCTGCATGTGCAGATACAAAGGTATGCAGTGTTGGGGAGCAACTAGTTCCATGTAACTGCGTTACGTAATTTAATAACAAAATAAATGTTAGTGTAATCTGTTTCAGTTACTGAGAAAAGTAAATGTGTCATTAAATGACAGTTACTGATGAAAATGTTGATGATTACAAAGGAGGTTACATCTGAAGTCACACCTTTAAGATTTTACTCAGGAGGGTTTAATATTTAACATGTGACTGAATACATATGCTGATTTTAATTCTTAGAAATCAATATTTTTTTATATTTTATAAATAAATCATGACGTGGGCTTATGTGGAGCACACATGGACTTAAATAGAGTCACGATACCATTTAATCTCATGCCAGACTTTTGACTTCAAATATCTTTATTTTATATTCCAAAATCTACATGAACTAATGAATACATTTTCTAATGAGAGATAAATGTTGCTTTATAAGAAATGATCTCTCTTATAAATCATGTCAGTATCCATGAAAAACAGCTGAACTTACATTTTGGTGCTTAATGGGAACACTTACCTTATGGGAACAGCTGAAAACATTGGTTAGTTAGTAGGCTATCTTTATGCACTCGTCATCAGTGTAGATAATCTACTTCACAGACATTAACATTACAAGACCACTTCTTTTTAAAAATCTAATTCTCATCATTGTATTATATCATTGTTTTTATTTTGGCCGCAGTATTCATTAAATGTAACAACTGTCCAGTTCCACTTCTATTCACTCAGCGGTCATTTGGCCGTTTTTAAACTTGAGAACAGATGTGGTCCAGCAGGGGGAGATGTGTTCTGTGTTTTTCTAAAAAAAAAAAAAGAGGGAGAAGAAGACTTCCCGATTTCCCAGCATGCAGTGGTAGAAGTGTTGCGGCGACCTGAAGAACAAACCAGACTGGTCGTTGTGTCAGAAACATGGCGACTCTTAGTAAGTATGTAACTGCGAAAAACTCCTCCATAGCCGGCGGTATTTTGCTGGTTTTATACCTGCTTAAAAGAAGAAGACGGACGCCCAGGCAGGACGGGTAAGTGAGGCAGCAGTATGGAGTGTGTATGTGTGCTTTAAAGAGGAGCAAATACGGCTGACAGGATGCTAACTAGCACCTGCTAAGTTAGCTGCTTATTCTGACAGGTGACAGCGACCCAGTGTTACACTCCTCAATCCCTCCCTGCTCTGTCAGGAGGCGGCTGCATACTCTGCGCTGTTTGGCCTTCCTGCACACTGATGCCAAGCAGCTCTAATCTCAGTTCAGTGACCAAACAACGAATGTCATTGTGCTCCAAAAACTGACACTAATAGTGTGACTTGTGTGCTGCATGCACAAATAAAGTAGCTAACTTAACTAGTTTTTGTATTGAGACGCGATTGTTTTCATCAATATTGGAATCTGTCATGAAATTATAGATAAGCCAACCTCCATCTGTAAAAGTGGCAGGTGTTCTTATCAGACACAATCTGATTCAAAAAGCACTTCACCTTTCTGAACTGTGTTACACCACAGGTATTTAAGAGAAAAAGTTTAAAGTGACACTTTTCGTAACCCGGAACCGGTTCAACATGTTTGTTAGAGCTCAGTGTGAATCATGAAGGATCACTGAGTTACTGTCACATTTCACCATCAGCCTTTATTTATCTCTACTGCAGAGGGTACATGTCCTTTTATTGAAGCAGGCTTATATTAGAGATATGCCTTTATTTCTAATTCCTTCTGTATATTTAATCATATTTCCATATGAAGCCTCTTTGTTGTCTAATCCACTCACTCTGATGTGCAAAACAATCATTCTATAGCTTTAGTTCCACCCAAAATGTTAACAGTGCATTACTTAGCCGTAACATACCATGGATGTATAAAGAGAACTGGATACAGTGTTGGAGATGAGACACATTTGCTCAGTTATTCATGAAGCCAAAAAAGTCATTTTATGCTGTAAAGAAATGACTCGAATGAAAACTTACATGCTGTATGGGCCCAATGCGCAGAGCATAGAGCATGCTCACTAAAGATTCCCGCCAGCCAAGACGGCTAACTTCCAGTTTAACCCTCCATCTAACTTGAATGAGTACATAAATACCCATGAGAAAAATGGATAAGTTTGCAGCTCTCCTAGACTTTCCAAATGTTATCAAACCAATAGAGCCTGGTTCTGCCTGAGGTCTTCTTCCCGTTAAAGGGGAGTTTTTCCTTGCTGCTATCACCAAGTGCTGCTCATATGGGAATGTTGGGTCTCTTTAAATTAAATTAAAGAGTTCAGTCTAGACCTACTCTTTGTGAAAAGTCCCTTGAGATGACTTTTGTTGTGATTTGGTGATATTTAAATAAAGATTGATTGATTGATTGATTGAAATGGATCAAATTCTGATAGTGATAGTTCCTGGTGCTCTTCCTGTGGGCTCACAGCATGCGGGTAGCAATGCGTTTACATGCAGACACTAAAGAATGAACTCAACTCCATAGCACACACAAAATAAAATGAAAGATATCAAGAACTGTGGCTCATCACTTTTAGAGACTATAGACTATACTAACATGTATCATAATGAGGGGCTGGAGGCTTTATCACATTAGCTGAAAGAGAGAGACCCAGAACAGATGATCTCATCTGTTCATGGGACACTGGGAGCAAAGGTTTGTACATTCCAGTCTGAATGTTAACTAGATATCCTTCTACTGTGAATGTTTACACTTTCATTCATATTTAAACAACACTAATCCAAATCCATTTCTTGATTTAAAGATATTTAAAGATTACAGTGGTGATTTACATACTTCCATATTTAGAAGTCCAACTGACTGCAGCACAATGCTTAGGTCAGACAGTCTCCATCCTCCTTGGTTGTTAGAGAACATATCTTTCACACAGTCTCAGAGACATTAAGCACAAGCTTACAGTAAAGCAACATGTGTATCAACCCTTAATGATAAACCTGTGAGGAGTGATCTCACTCACAACAGAAAACATGGTCAGGCAACAGAGCAGGTAAGCACCAGTGTGGAAGCTGCAATCATTGCTGTAATGTGACCAATGGTAATTATGAAATGAAGTCATTTCTCTGTGCTGTGCAGACTGGATGGTCCATGTTGTTGTTTTTAGACTGGGGAACAGTTCAATATGAAGGCTATAACCATGCTATAAGAACTGATGACCCCCAACACTCTTATCATTCCACATTATAAAGAGGATGATCCCAGATGTTGCAATATCAGACATAGTTTAAAGACAATAACGGCTGCAGACAGACAATTGTTTTGGATGTATACATTGAAATTTTGAATGGGGAACTTTGATTTAGAGATGTGGGGTGTTTCAGATTCAGATTCAGATCATTTATTGTACCCTTAGGTAAATTAGTTTTACAGTGAGTGAGTCATCTCATGTTGTGAAGCCCACAGACAGTACAGGACAAGAACATGTTAGACAAAGTGACGACAGTGACTAAAAGGACAAAAAAAGAACGGCCCCAAGAAAACGAGATATAAAATAAAAAAGACATAAGTACGTAAAACCAAGTTAAGAGATAAAATACATGCCATTAGTAAAAACAAGATAAAAGAAACAATACAAAATATTTAAAAATAATGTTACATTTTGCAGTTTCTTTCACTTCACTTTCACACTGATGGCTGCTGGTACAAAGCTGTTTTTGTATCGTTTGGTTTTCCAAGCAGGTACCATAAACCTGTCCTGATGGGAGCAGCTGAAACTCACCATTAAACGAGTTGGAGTTATTTGAACACTTTGAACAGTGTCATGTGCTAATTGTCCACATATACAGGAAGCAGCCTAATGATGATGTTTTTGTATTTGTGCCTGTGTTAAGTTCTTTTTTAAGAAGCTTTTAAAGCTGCATTTTGTTTCCACCACCTGCAGATCAGTGGAATAGAGTCCATGTGTATTTCTGTTCACATGTAAAGAACTAGCAAAGTGGAACACAAGAGTATAGTGTTCAACACTCCACTGAGTACGTGTAAGCTATTGATCATATATTCAGTTAACAGGTCGGCTGTGAACACTTCAGATATGTTCAATATGAGTATTTAGTGTCGTTAGAAGATACATTTCTTCATTGCTTGTGAAGAAACAGTGTCTGCACATGATGAGAAGTAGAAACAGAACTGCAGACATGAGCTGCACCAGTCACATGTTGTACACACATTATCAAAATGGTAGAATTTCATACTGGAAACTGACCTCAGCTCTGTGTGAAGAAATGCAGCCCTCTCATTCATTTAAGTGGGGGCGGTGTGTTGACACAGAGGGCTTGACAAAGCACTGCAGGGTCAGACAGAAAATCAGTTGAACCTGCTTCACCCTGCTGTGTGACATCATCCGCTCACCAATCACATACATGAGCACTGAGTTTTTGCTGTTTCTGATGTGTACATGTGACATACACATACCTTATGATGTTTGAAGGAAAAAAGCATTTTGGCATCATTTTATTATGTAACAATAGAAGTGACAATATGGATACAATTTTCTATTGCAAGAATGAAACTTAATGTTATAATTTCCTGCATAGAACAAAGAATATGACAAAATCTCTTGATAGTTGACATCAACTATAATGGTCTTGTTGTCAAAGCCTATGTAACATTATGAGCACACTTCAAATCATCACAATATGAGAACTGACAAAATGACGGGCTGACACCAACTAATTACCCAGCCTAACTTGCACCAGGGCAAAAATAAATAAATAAATAATATATATATATATATTTTTTTTTATAGAAATGCAAAAGTGATGTGATCAACCATCTGATTTAAATATTGTTCTTGGTTTGCAGTCGAAAAGGAGGCTCAGATCTTGTAGTCAATGCTGAGGTATGTCAATCTTATTTTCATATTAGAGTGTAGAGTTTTCATAGAATATGTCATGAACAGTTAGCTGTAGTCATATTAAACTCATCTTTTTTTACAAATCTTCCTACAGAAAGATGGCAAAAAAGACCGTGCAGCAGTGGACAAAGTTTTTTTCCTCCGAATCCTCCAGATTCTGCGGATCATGGTCCCTCGCTTTTTCTGCAAGGAGGTATGACATCATACTGCTGTATGACTGGTGCTGTCTTCACTGTGTTTTATATTGAACCCTGTCAGTGCAGAGCAGGTAGACTGACCTACACAAACTGAGAACAGATACATCCAACTTTTAAATGAACAATATTTGCATGTTCATAAATTCTGGATTTATCAATGAAGGATAATTGAAAAATCCAGAATTAGTACATTTTATTTTAAGAATTTTAAATGAGGTAGTTGAACTAAAGATCGTTTATATTTTGTTATTAAAGAAAAGTGTCTTGAAAACAAAACAAATAAAAGTGAACTTGAAAACTAAACTTGTTAAAAAGTCAATCTGAATAGTAAACTTAATTCAAAATAAGTGTAAGCAAAAACAGGTACAGGTAGAATAATAAATAATACTTAACATATTTTTTTAAACTTGAACATTAAATGAAGTATGTGAGGAAACCTGGATTATGATCTTTGGCTATTTACCTTTGAGCTGACATGTGAGCTGATTCAGATATACATGTGATCTAAAACTGGGCAATATGACACAGATCTTATATCCTGATAGAAGTCATTTTATATCCTGATAACAATACGTGTCATAATATAGCACATTTTAATTCAATAGTTGGTCCTTGGCTTTGATTAAATTAAAATTTCTCTCCTTGGCTTTTCACTTCAGAAGCAGTAATGTAATCCCTGTCTCTACTGTGTGCAGCACACATGGAGGAGTCAGCTCCACCCGCTGTGAATCAGAGAGCAGTGGGATCATAAATGACAGCAAAGTGCAGCAGAGTCACACTGAGCTGAAATTAAACAAGTGCATAAATGTAATAAATAACATATATAAAGACTCTGTCTCACTGCTTCTCTCCTCTATTTCTGTGGGGATTAGGCTGAGCAGCAGAAACACACACAAGTGGGGAGCTGATGACAAATAAATAAATAATTGTTAGGGTTACTTCTAGACTAGAAAGCCAAGAAGAGTCATTTATCAATATAATCATGATGAAAAATATGACCTTTTAAAGTGTCTGATTTGCATAACAACGATATAAACAATAGAGCATAATATGAAACAGTGGATGTTTTTCTTTCATCACATGATACATATCATTATATCACACACAGCAAATGTTATTAAATGTTATAAACTCAGCATAGCATGGAGTCGCATCACAGATCCAAAATGTTGTCTTAGCTCCCTGTTGATGTTTTGAAGTGTGTGAGGTTAGAAGCTGTAAATCTTGATCAGGCCTAACTTTAGTTTTGCTCAGTCACTGTTTTCTCATGTCACACAGTCTGCTTTAAACTTAACATTTCTCAACCATAAAACACAGCAGGTGATCTCAGGTTTTCTTGTAGACAGATTATAAAACATTGAACTTGGCAACCAAGAGTGACACATTTGAGTAAATGTCATGAACTGGCAGTACAGACAGCAGAGCCCTTTGACACAGATACATCAGTTCCATAAGCCAAGGTCACAGCCACATGGCTCCTCTGGTTCCATTCAGCCTTATCTGATCAGCTCAGGAGATATGAACAGAGTCAAGGGTACAATGATAGTGGACTTAATGTTCTGCAGTTTTATGTTATCTACTAACTATTCTCTCACCACAGACTGGCTATCTTATCCTCATTGCTGCCATGTTGGTGGCGAGGACCTACTGTGATGTATGGATGATCCAGAATGGCACAATGATTGAAAGGTCAGAGTCTGACTTAATGCTTTGACTTTTATTTAAAGATATCTCATTCAATTCATGATCTTAACAGTATGTTGTGGACTTTATGTTGTCACCATGGAGCAGTCATGATAACCCTCTTTGACCTTTATGTCCACACGTGCAGTTTGAAAGGACCGATATGTGATATATTTACTATACATAATATCATGACCATATGTTATCAGAGATTAAGGAAACATGCTCACTCTGGCCTCTGTGACTATAATACTACAGTCAGTATGTTCTCTTCTGAAACTTCCATTCCAGTGTAGAACATCTGTCTGTGTTTTGGCTTCTGTGTCCAATATTTAAAATTTAGACTGCAGTACTCATTATAATGTGTGCTGTCAGTGTTATATTTGCTAATTCCAACAATTCAATATATATTCATTTTATAAACAAATAATATTTATAAGGGTCCCTGACATTTATTATTGAGTTCTGACCAAATGATTATTAATTATAATTTGCTAGTAAGCAAGTGTGTTTTTTTAGACAACAACAAATTACAGAATGGGTATTTGGCCTGATAGATTTTTGATGACTCTGTCCTTTACTCTTATTTCTATCTATACAGTGTTATCTACACAAGAGCATTTTCAAACCACTGCTCATGTCAACAGATTGAAAATACAGTTTAAAAACCATGATTAATGATGTATTACTGATGTGACTGAGGGAGGAGGGCATCTGAACCAGTTTTCACTGTCATGTAGTTCTCTCAGTGTGCACATGTTTGTTCAGTGTTTTTCTGCCTTATAATGCCTGTTATTACCTGTCTGACCAGAGTTTTGTCATCCTGTCCATCCTGACATTATCTGGCTTCAGGGCTAACCAGAGAACTCATTTAGAAAAAGATAAAGTGAAATCATGTGTTTTTACAACATCTGTCATGTTATATTGAACATAGAGTTTATTTATTGGCTAGAACTATCTGACTGTTTCACAGTTAAACATAAAACCACATTTGTGAACAGGCATCACACCTCTCAACTGCTGAGCTGTTGAGTATGACACCAATCAGCCATATCATTAAAACCAGCTGTCTAATATTGTGTAGGTCCCCCTGTGCTACAAAAACAGCTCTGACTCATTGACTCTAGGCATGGCCTCTAAAAGACCTCTGAAGGTGTCCTCTGGTCTCTGGCAGATCCTTTAAGTCCTGTTAGTTGCGAGGTGGGATCTCCTTGTTTTTCCTTATTGTTTACCAATGTTTCCTGCTTCTATCACATCAACTTCAAGAACAGACTGTTCACTTGCTGCCTAATATGTCCCACACCCTAACAGGAGACATTTTAATGAAATAATGTTATTCACTTTGCCTGTCAGTGGTTTTAATGTTTTGGCTGATCGGTGTATTTAGAGAATAATAATAAACTTTATTGTCATTGCACAAGAAGTACAATAAAAATGTGTTGTGCCGTGCCTGAATATAAAAAAATAGAAAATTGACAGTAATAAATACACAAACACATACACAGTCATCCCAAATCAATAAATATAAATATAGCTATTTAGCTCATACAAAAGGATGAAATAAGGGCGCGTGGGAGACATTGATCGATATTGAAATTGCGATTATAAAACACGATTATTCATAGATTTGTAAACATAAGCATTTCTTGAACCACCAGAACTCAACTTGAAATATATTTGAACAGCACAATCAGAAATAAATTAAAATTAAGGAAAAAAAGAAAAAGAAAAGATGAATGGAAATAATAATAACAATATATAATGCATTGTAAAGAGTGTCTTTAATAGAGGACTGTGCTGTGGTGGCACTGGCTGAAGTCGACGCACTTTTTTTGTGTCTTTTGCTCCTTTATGACTTGGTCATAGACAGTGTTGGGAGGGTTACTTTTAAAATGTATTCCCCTACAGATTACTGATTACATGTCCTAAAATGTAATCTGTAATGTTTTCCCTTGGATTACTCAAGTAAAGTAATGTATTCTAAATACTTTTGGATTACTTTTAGCTTTTACCTTTAACTTCCATAGCTCAGAAATTAAAATTTGTATTCTTAAATATTGATGAATAAAGAAAAAAGTGGGTTCCAGCAGAAAGGGCAATATAAAAGATTGACACCTCTAATGAAAGTTCACGTCCTCTAGAAAGTAGTGCAGTTGGCTAAATATGTCACAATAGCACAGTTCAACCACTAGATGGAGACAAAGACCGTCTATGTTTGGTTTACAGTGAAACACAACAAAAAAGTTGTGAAATAAATTAACATAAGACATTCCTAAATAGCCTGGACTAAATGACTGGCCCCCTTTAGAGGTAGTAAGAAAAGAAGTGATACTTGAGGCAGACTGTATTGTTTTCAGTCTTATTGTTGGGACCCAGTAGGAGCAGGTTTGGTTATTAACAGTCAGCAATAATTAGCAATGATAAGTACATGTGCATGGAGATTGGTTGCCTCCTTTATTAAAATGGCTCACAGGGAAAGCAGACTGTATTATGACTGCATTATGACTATTATGACTGTGTTATGACTGCATTATGACTATTATGACTGCATTATGACTGCATTATGACTGCATTATGACTATTATGACTGTGTTATGACTGCATTATGACTGCATTATGACTGCATTATGACTGCATTATGACTGCATTATGACTATTATGACTGTGTTATGACTGCATTATGACTGTAGAGTAATGTTTAAACTGTGCAGCTGAAACAGACATTTCATTTTTTTCTGATCTAAGATTGTAATGATAATGGTTGAGGTCCCATCATGCATTGCTGTTTGATTCATTTGCAGGAACTGATGACTTTGTTTTGACTCTCCACAGCGGTATTATAAGCAGAGACATCAGTCTATTCAAGAAGCACTTTTTTTCCTACATATCAGTCATACCAGGGGTAACTGACCATCATACAGTCCTCATAGAAGTGAAACCCAGCTTTAAGCCACTAACACTGCCGTCTTAACATCCTGCTTTGTAATAGTGTTGTGTTGTGCTTTTTCATCTCCTACTGTCTGAGGTTCACATTGTGGGTTTCTTCAGGTGGTCAAATTAATACTGTGGACATATATTTACTGGACAACATTTTCACATGGAATTCCATTCAATTTATGTGTCTGTGACCATATGTCCCTTTCATTGGCCATCACAGCAGAATAAATAATGTGACTTATCAGCCTGAAACCTTAAACACGAAGGATTAATTGTGTGGTTTTTTTTCTGATAAATGACCAGTTTTGTGGCATCTTTGTTTCAGTGAGTTTCAGTGAAGAAAGTGTTTGAGCATAGATACCAAAAGCATTTGTTAGTAGATATGTTACTTGAAGAACAGAACAGATTGTGACAGAGAAAACAGCATGTTGTAGTATAGGCAGCTACACTACGTTCAAGAGTCAGTGTAAATGATTCCTCGAAATTGTGCAGCAGTAATAGTATTACATACTCTGTACTTAGTTGAAATGCACTTTCTTCTTTCTGTAAGGCTGCTGTTAATGAAACTCACCACTTCCTGCAGACATTTCACATTAAAAGATTAGGAATCTGAAAAAGAACAGGATAACAGTAAATGTGAGCAGAAAACTCTCTTGTTATGGTGAATAGAGGCCCAGTCACAGCAATCCCATCAAATTCACAGGATTTATGATGCTTACCTTGAAAGGAATTTTGAAGCCAAACTATTGACGCCAAAGCCATCCATTATATGTCCTAAACATAAATATGCACCCTTATATTAACATGGGAACACATAAGTTGAATGGTATTCCTGTGTACATATCTGTCAGGACTCCACTGTACTGTTTGTTTCATACCAGTAAAATCATTCACACTCTATTACAAGTTCAAGCACAACATGTTGATTTTAGCAAAGCTGCAGTGGCTCCACAAGATTGAGGGAATTGAGTTTATCAGACCTCAGTGTTTGTCCCACTGACCCTCTTGGCAATGTTTGCTCATCTTTGTGCATGTTGTGGTTTGCAGTGCAATTATCGGTCGCTCAAGAAAAGATTTCAAGACCTACTTGTTCAGCTTTATCAAATTCATGCCACTTGTAAGTGTCTTTTTTATTTTTTAGTACTTTTTTATTTCTCTCACACTCAAGTGTGATCTCAATTGCCAGATGTGTTCTACATATATTATTTTTTAACACATGAGTAATTTAGGGAATTTCCTTAAAAGTAAACAGAGGAGACCTGATCAAAATACTAACATTTCTATCTTCTACTGTAATTACTAATTTCCTTTTTAATAGTTGATTGTGCTCATTGAATCATTTCATGCAGTTATAAAACCCCACTTTCATTTAGCATGATTCTTCTTTTGTGCTAACATAAGCAGCCTAATGCTATTATGCATGCATACTGTTGTATGGCTCAATGTTAAAGGATAAGGCTTGTGATATTCTACATATATATATCTCATGAGAAGACAAAAATCAACACTGTTAATATAATACTTTGTGTCTGTTGCTCTCAGCCTCAAGACCACTGGTTCCTACTGAAGACACGGGTCTCAAAACAATATAGCTGAGTCATTTCCAGCTGGTCACTGTAGCTTTTAACTAATAAACATTACATTTGTTGAGGACCATTTCCAGTGGAGGATTAATCCACATTTGATGATCTAGTGACTATTTGTTGCATCAGGATGGTGCAGCAGTGTGGCATACTGATGTGTGATATCACACAGAGGAATAACATATTCTAGGCTTTGGATACACACACAGTACTTTATATTGTTATTAAGTCATATTTGGTTTTGTCGACATTATGACCAACACAGTTTATCACCAGCCTAATTCTTTAAGTTGTGAATTTGCACTGCACTTGTAAATCCTGCTACTCTGGTTTTGCATGTTTTCTTTATTCCCTATCCTGTGCTTGTAATAGGAAAAAAAAAATGCATGAATACTCTCAAGAATTCTAAGATGCAGCAAATGTGAGCTCATAGTGAGAGATGGATATAAGAATGTGATGTGTAACATTCCAGATAGCCTTGGTGAACAACTTCTTGAAGTTGGGCCTCAACGAGCTGAAGCTGCGCTTCCGTGAGAGGCTCACAAAGCACCTGTACGACCAGTACCTGCAGTAAGTATAGCAGTACTAAAGCTGCTTTCACGTCATATGGGATCTTCTCATTTAAGTTATTTATCAAAAAATAAAAAAAAAACCTGACAATTTGCTACTTTTATATTATTGTGAGAATGATGGACATTCAATTATTTTCTGACTAAACAATTAAAAGTAAATATGATTAACAGATGAATCAAAAACCAAAATAATAATTATTGGAATCCTTATACTGACTTCCACTGTGCTCTTCAGTTGGTTCTAATTGACAGAAAAGAAACCAGCGGTCCTCAAACAGAAGCATACAATGCACTAGCCTTCCTTGTCGAAATATTACCGACAGTGGAACTTGCCAACAGTTTGCTAATGTAGCTTCTTTAAGTCTTCCCTCTGTTCTGTCTCCTCAGAGGTTTCACCTACTACAAAATGGGGAACCTGGACAACCGGATAGCCAATGCAGACCAGCTGCTGACACAGGATGTGGAAAAATTCTGCAACAGTGTGGTGGAGCTCTACTCCAACCTCAGCAAGGTACCACACTTGGAGTAATAGATTGGGTTTTTTACAATTTTTTTTCACAGAATGAACAGGCTTCAGTGTCTCCACTCAGTCTCTTTGTACAAGGCAGGTTAATGATAAATGATACATTTCACTCTCACTGGGCAGATGAGATATGTAAACACCCTCATGTAAGAGATAGAGGTTACATTGCCCACACCTTCCAGCTGCTGGTGTGTTGTACCAGATCTGCCCAGCAGCCCAAAATCTGAAACCCAAATGATTATGAGTCCTGATAACAGTAAACTACACAGCCCCATTGACTGTATAGAAATGTATCAATGATGCATCTCCTCTTCCTGCCGTTAAGCAAAAGTGAAGCCAAAATATTTCCTTTCAGGGAGCTGACATCTTGCTTATTTGACATTATTTGGAACCAGAGTCTGCACTGTAGAATTGGGCGGCATGACACGCCCCCTCAGCTGTGTTGCCCCCTGACGGATGTTCGAGAGTAGCTGTCACAGCTGTCAATCACAAACTGATCAGAAAAATGATCACTTGGACAAACATCAGTGTGAGAAGAATTAGTTAAAATAACAGAAACCATCTTTAAATAAGATGCATTTGACATTTACTTGGATTTTTTTTGTAGTTTGGCTCATGTCCCATCTGGGAACATGGAGAGGACAGGACCTATGAACTATACTGCAGCCAACCACTAGGGGGTGACTGAGATATTTTGGCTTCAATCTGGGGAGCTGTCATGACGTCCATATTTATAAACAGTCAATTTACAGCCCCAGCATGGTGATGACAAGTGGCCAATGTCTTCTGCTGCCTTGATAAAGACAAGCTAGTCCAGGAACAGTGCTACCCCATGTTCTTCCCCTTCCTGTAGATCTAAATTTGGAAGTGTTCCTCATTATTGTCACATACTTGATGTTAGCAGCAATATATACTGTGAGTTTGAAGTCACTGTGTCCTCTGTGTGTCCTGCAGCCTCTGTTGGATATCGGTCTGTACATCTTCAAGCTGACAAGTGCCATCGGTGCTCAGGTAAGCAGCTTCCTATCTGCATGTTTTCTTCGTGTAAAGATACAGTCAACTGAAGATCTGGTTTGATTAACGATACAGGGCTCATGGTTCAATACAGTCACAATATATTTACTAAAGGAAGAATGAAAACAAAGGGTTTTGAAACAATTGCTTTTTGCTTTTTTCCATATTCTGTTAATTACAAGAAAACATTAAAAAATTGAACTTTAATTTTTATTTATTTTTAAACAAGCAGATCTCTAACTTCTTCAAACTTAACTGAAACAATAGCATGCCTAAATTCTGCTACCTTTAATGTGTAAACAGCCATTTTCCTCGAGACTGAACACCACAAAATCCTGTTTACACCTTTTCTCAAGACCTAATTCATGTTTTTGGCCCTAGAGGAAATAAGAATGTTTACTTACTGTTGCCTCATAGCAAGAAGCCCCCAGTGGAACAGTACACTAGATATGTTAAATGACTACCTCCAACAACATGCAGCTGTGACAGTAACCCCTTGTCAGCCAAAAACTGCAATTTTATCTCTTTTAATTTTCTATTTGGACCAAATATCCTAAATATATCCTCCATTAAAAAAATACAGAATAAAATAAAGAAAGAAAGCATGATCCCAACAATCTACTTGATACTTGCATTTAATACACTTATATCAAATAAATCAAATGCAATATGTGTGACTTATAATTACAAATGTTGTAGCTGAGTTTGAATTTCCATAATAAACTAATTTAAAAAACACATCCAAAGTTAACATTGGTTAGATAATTCTAGATACATATTTTTTTACACTTTTTTAGTGGCATTTCTAACCAAATCAGTCACTTATTGTGAATCAGAGACTGAAAGAGACGGAAGAGGTAGGATTCAGCAGAAGAAGGGAGGGTGCTCCATCCAGCTTTATGCAATGTGTTTGTTCTAAAGTTCTAAAACTGTCCATTTACTCTGTGTGACTGGTGATGAGAGGGCTGTTTTTTTAGCCCTGTCCAGTGTTCCCTAACATCCTTCTGCTTTTAGGTCAGAGCTCATTGGGTCCCTATGTGTGTGCTGCTGCACCTCCACAGACAGACTGATGGGCCAAAATGATTCTAATCTTTTTGAAAGACTTCCAACTTTTTCTTTTTCCTGGCTGCATTACACTTCTGATAACAGTTTCATGTCTTTGGCAATAAAAACACTGTTTATCTCTTTCACCGGCTGACTTGATGCCATTAGCTGTGCTGCAAGACTTCTTCAGAGTTTTGTGGCTTTTGCTAATGTAGCAGGTGGCTATAGCTTGTCTTTGTGGTGTGCTGGTAGATGAAAGAGTTGATGGAGCGTCCTCTATTTCCACCTCTATTTTTTGAAGCAACAAAGCCGTGTCAGTCTGTAGAGTGTTTAATAGTGTTGTAGTCAAGACTACCTAACCCGAGACCTAGTCAAGACCAAGACCAAGACCAGAGCATGACAAGACCAAGACTTTAAGGGGGCGAGACCGAGTCAAGACAGAGACCAAACCAATGCAAGACCATTTTCGAGACCATTACTGTAATCACAATCATGTGGCTCAAAATGTGCATTATTCCTCTGCTAAGAAGAAAAGCTTTATGTAGGAATGTATAGTAGTGCATGTAGTGCTGTGTGATATGATATACAGTCACCAGCCACTTCATTAGGAACACCTGTGCAATCTAATTCAATCCAATACAACAGTTATGTTATAAACTTTTTTCATTTTTTCTTAACATTGTCAAAAAAGTGATAATTCTACTGTGTTTATTACTGAGGTTGTACTAAGTGGTGGTGGTGTACTGGGGTGCATTATTCTGACTGGTGTTCCTAGTATTTTGCCCCTCTCATGTAGGCCTATGTAATGGAGTGTCAAGATATTAAAAACACCATTCAATATAATGAAGCCTACAGTAATACACCACCATCCCCCACTATGACCTCAGTAATAAACATAAAGTAGTAAATAAATGCGGTCAATTCCGAGACTAGACCAAGACCTTTAAAAAAGAGCGATGTCGACTACTACAACACGAGTGTTTAACATCTTTTATTCTCTTCTGTGTGATCTCTGGACACATCTTCAGTCAGTTCTTTCTGATATCAGTGTTTATGGGTTTTTGTTGTATTTGCTTTGATTATTATAATGTGCATTATTCTAATGTCAGTGTTCAGGCGATTGTTTTGCTATAAAGCATCTCATGCCAGCATCATCTCAGCTTGTTACTGCTTTTTTGTGAGATGAGAATGCAGATATGAGTGCAGTGATGCAGCATTTCATCAGCCGGGTTATGGCGGCTTTGCACACTTCCCACTGTGCAGCTTCTTTTGGATCAGGTGTATTTCTTGGCTTAACTTTGTGCTCCGACAGCTGCTGTATTTAACCGCTTCACCTACGTGGTGCAAACAGTTCTCCTTATTAGTGTTTTAAAATATGCCACTCAGAAACATCAGCAGTCAACTTGGGGACGTTTTGGGTCTAGATAGTGATGTTTGATCCTGTAACAATAAGAATGAACCTTCCAAGTTAAATAGATAATCTTCTGTAAGTATAATTAGAATATTTTTATTGTCATTAAACCGCAACTGTGCAACGAAATGTCAGTTCATCTCCTTTCAGTGGCATTCAAAAGATCAAACGAATAACTACCAATAAATAAGTGCAGGATAAAAAAGATAAAAGAACACAATCAACCTTGAGCAGGAGATTATTAATTATTGTACGAAGCATGGATTCATGCATAGTGTTATAAGCAGATCTTTTTCAATTTTCAACAAGGTTTTCCTGTTTTTAAACTTTTAAACTAGCTTCACCCTGAATTTGATCAAGAGAGATACTTGTTTTATGTCATTGTGATAAACAGGAGCTTTTATTTTTTCTGCCTCTCTTTCTCTACCAAGGGCCCAACAGTCATGATGTCCTACCTGCTGATCTCAGGTCTGTTCCTCACTAGACTGAGGAGGCCCATAGGCAAGATGACAGTGACAGAACAGCGCTATGAGGGAGAGTACCGCTACGTCAACTCTCGACTCATCACCAACAGGTAAACACACAAGCTACTGCTCAACTGTGCTCTCTGATCTGACTGTTCACTACAACGCTGCATTGATACTTCTTTCTTTGTCTTCAGTGAGGAGATTGCTTTCTACAATGGGAACATGAGGGAAAAACAGACCATTCACACCACATTCAAGAAACTGGTGTGTAACACTTTGACATTATGTGTCTAATTTTCATTAGAAGGAGCAGGTCCTGTGTCACCTGTGACCACAGCCAACATCACTGTTGATGTTTGGAATCAGGACTCAGGAGTTGTTTTGTTGCACTTTTTATCACACTAGATAGTAATGTCACAGTGTCTTGGAGTACACTGGTGTGTCTCTGCAGTAAGATGGGATGTTAGTGCTGTGTTATCACAGTTTATCAGAAACCAAGACTGGTAAGCAGGCAGAATGCTGTGCCTGTGTGTTCCACTCAGCAGCTACATTTGAATCTTTATGGACTTTGAAAACAGTTAGAAATGTTGGCGGTTAGAGAGTAGCTCTGTATACATTCACTGTCTACATGAAGAAAGATACTTCAGCTACATAGTACTTTATTTAAAAGAACAAGATACTTATAAATACTAATGTGGCAGGTTGGCTTAAATTCATCCTACACATGTGAACATTTTAATTTGTTCTTCCAGGTGGACCACTTGCATAACTTCATCTTCTTTCGGTTCTCCATGGGATTTGTGGACAGCATAATTGCCAAGTGTAAGTGTCTATATATACGTTTTGCTTTGAATGACATTTTAGGTCATATCACAGATATTTATTTCTCCTGTACTGGATGTATACAGGAACCCCCCCCCCCCCCCCAAACTTTCACAATAGTTTATATGAACAAAGTTACTTATGGGTCAAAAAAAGAAAAATCCAAAACAAGTAAATAAACATCAATAAACACACATTTTAACAAATAAAAAAAGACACAAAAAATAGTAGTGTAATAGCACTTTTTCTACACAACCTCAGATTTTCCTTGGAGTTAAAGATTCAACAATGAATGTTTTCCTTAAATTACAGAATGTGTTTTTGTTTTTAAAAATAATATGGAATATAGAAGCCAGTACAAAACTGTTATAAACTGTGTTTTCTTATAACCTTAGTAAAATCTCCAGTTATAAACACTGGGTGTGTATTGTTATGTGTGTTCATTCTCTCATGTGTCCATGTACTGTTCCTCTGCAGACCTGGCTACAGTGGTGGGCTACCTGGTGGTTAGCCGGCCGTTCTTAAACCTGTCCCACCCCCGACACCTGCACAGCACCCACTCTGAGCTGCTGGAGGTCAGAGGAAGCACACACAAACACGTCACATGATATAAAATAACCTGCTGTGTCAAAATGATCACTCTAATATGTCTGTGGTTTTTGGTGGCAAATTAAAATGTGACACTTAAAAATAGATATTTTGAAGCAGTACAGATTTTTCCCTTTTGAGCAGAGCCCGACCCATATAGGTTTTTTGACACCAATACCGACACTGATTTTAGAATTGAAAAATGTACAGATAACTGATATTGTGGCTGATATGATGAATTTTTGAAGTGGATTGAAAAAAGACCTTGCTAACTCCGCCCCTCATGCTAAAGGACAGTATTGTGAACAATGAAGTCAAAGTGCGCTCTGCTGGACAAACTAAGCAACGACACCATGTCTAAATCACCCCCAGCATCAAGTTCTGTAAAAAAAAAATTCATATCGGAAAACATATATATCTTTTAAAGGCTTATATCAGCCGAAAATATCGGCCGGCTGATAAATCGGTCGGGCACTACTTTTCAGTTTTTAACTGATGTTGGGACATTTTGACTTTTAGGTATCTACAAGGTCATTCTCACACTGTATTAAAATAAATGGAAATGGAAGCTTGGAGACTTGGGAACTGTTACATGTTTATTTAGTGCTGACTTTTCAAATGGCCAGTTCATACAGCTGCATTAGTACACAGCAGTAAGGCAGGATTGAACATCTAGAAAGTTTTGTAGTAATGTTTTGAGGCTGAGAGGTTTTACTGATGTGATGGACTTGTTGTCTGCAGGACTACTACCAGAGTGGCAGAATGCTCCTGCGCATGTCTCAGGCCCTGGGCAGGATTGTACTGGCTGGCAGAGAGATGACCCGACTCTCAGGGTGAGTGTTATAGAAAAAAGTTCATATAAATCGTACAGATCATATTGTCTTAGCTCCATAGATCATTAAACCAGAGTGTAATGTGCTGTGATGGTATTCTGTGATCTGTTAAAACCAGTTCAGTGAAATAAAAAATATAGATTTTACTTCTCTTAAGAGGTTTTTGGAATCCTTTTCAGGTCATTCCCTTCACACTATAGTAAAAAGAAATGATTTTTTAAAAATGCTTCATGGATACACAATACAGTTGGGCCCCAAACTTTCCTGCAGTATGTATTGCTAACAGCTGATTAAAAATCACATAAGGCTTGGAGGGAGCCTCCAATCCCAAATGAAAAATTGCTGCGTGTACCATTTCCTGCCACAAGGTGGCTGCACTGCTCTTCAACTGTGATTTTTACACAACAACCAAAATCCAATCCCAGTCCTGCTGGCTCGGTACTTTCTCAATCACATGACTACTTTAAGTCAAGACAGATCAGCTCTGACCTGCTGTGTATCACATGGCTGCAGACGTCTGTATTGTTTTTCTTGTAATCATAGACTGTGTATCCAAATAATGAATTGTCTAACAGGAAGAGATAAACACTCCTAGACTGATCTTGATTCACCTTCCTAATTTGATACTTTTGTTGTTGTTTTTGTTTGTACGGAGCAAAACAGAGCTATCCACACTAAGTTCCCAGTAATCTAGACTCCACCTAGGACCAAAGTCAAACAGAGCCTCACTCAAGAGCTCCTGGCACTTTTTTCCCAGACCAGTTCAAACTGCTCTGCCTCAGGACCAGTCTGAGAGTAGAAACTCAGTCAACAGCAAAGTAACTTCTCTTATTGGATCACAAAATCATGCACACAAATGAAAATGTAATGTAGTCTGGCCCTGATCAGACAGTCCACTGTGGCAACCTGCCTGAGCACAGTGACTGATGTTAAAGTCCATGTAAAGTAAGAATAAATATGTGTTCTGAGTTTGACATACCACAGAAAAGTGTGTTGTTAACATAGACTGTATATATAATGGACGTAACATCCGTGACGTCACCCATTGGTTTGTGGACTGCTGCTCGAAAGCCAATAGTATCGGATCTGAGCAGCAACATCTTGAACATTTCAGGTGCATGCTGGGAAAAATAAAAAGAGGGATTCTACTTATATGGGCATCAGGAGGAGCATGAGGCGCCCTCCTGAACCTGTGAACCAATCAACCTGTCAATCACGACGTAGCCACGCCCTAATGCATACCCTGCTTTATCGTCACATATAAAATCAGGGAGGCCAAAATGTCCCAAATGAACATCATACTGCATTGAAGAAGGCTTTAAACTAGCGATTGAGACCATAAACACATTTTGAAAACGTTTACTGAGGTTAGAAATCAAGTGAGAAGTTTTTTAGAAATACATTTATGACCTATTTAATGTGTTTAGAAGAAAATGTCTTAATTCACTTTACACAGTCTTTAAACACAGACTACACAGATGGAGTGCTCACAGCCACAGAAACAGGCTAATCTAAGAAAACATGGCTGCTGAAAGAGAAGAGACAGTGCCAACAGTTTGACAGAGCTGCGCTTCCTCACACACTTCCCAACATTTACATCTGTCCACAAACATTTCTTCCCAAAATTCAGTCTTAAACATCAACAGATAATAAAAAACTAAAAGTTGTACTCAGGTAAATAAAAGACATCAGCAGTCAGCATCAGATAGAGCTGCTGCATCTACATCAGGTCTCACATTTATTTCTTTGTATTCGTTGAGCATGTTTTAAAGGAAAGATGTTCAATCTGCAGTTGAATTTCAGTCTCAAACTCTGCAAAATGTTCTCAGCTGTTAATCACTGCATATATGAAAGCCTGTACAGTATATACATTTGTCTTCTATGCACCCTTTCCTTGGTAAAGGTGCAGTGTGTAGAATCTAGTGACATGTAGTGAACAGACTTGGCAGAAATGGAATTTAATATTTTTAAGTATGTTAACACTTTCTTTGACCCCAACGTATATAATGCATTGTTAATATATACTTAATATACTACGTTATAAGCACTCATAAATATTTGTAATAGTTAATAATGATAATGATAACACATTATCAAGCATTTTATAATGACTTATAAGGTTGAGTATCATAATACTTTATTTTGCACAGATAATGGTGTATTATAAATCTCATAGGTGTAATACATTATAATCACTGTTATAATGCATTATAATGTGGATGAATGCTTAAAGTGAAATGATGACATTTCTGAGGTATAGGCAGATATAATACAGTACAAGCTGGTTATAAGTCACCATAAGTTGTCATTGTTTGCTTTAAATAAAGTGAAAATAGCATTAAATCTGTGCAAGAACACAAAACATTGAAAATGAATTTATTTAACAGGTCATAACAAATAATTGCGTAATCCAATCTGGCACAATTTGATAATGAATAAGTCAATGACATTTACATTTCATCAATGTAATGTTTTTCCAAACAACTGTCTGTCAGCACTAAAGTAAACAAATGTCCCCCACAGATTCACAGCTCGTATCACTGAACTGATGAAAGTCCTGAAGGAGCTGAACGCAGGCAAATATGAGCGCACCATGGTCTCTCACCAGGAAAGAGGTACACATTGAAAAATAAATATGTCATAGAAATGAATTTTCACCTCAGAGCTGAGCACTGACTTCCATTCATTGATTTTTATGTCATTTCATTCTCCTTAGAATCTGACACTGCAGAGAAACTCACACTGGTTCCAGGAAGTGGTCTAATTATCAACAAAGATAACATCATCAAGTAGGTCTCTTATTCTGGAATGGAATATACATTGTGTCTTTTTTCCTGTTATTTTTATGTGCTCAGTGTGTATTTTTTTATTTTCAGATTTGATCATACCCCACTAGCAACGCCGAATGGAGACGTCCTGATCAGAGACCTCTCATTTGAAGTAACGCTTTAATTTTCTGAATTAATCATTTTAATTAACAAATAAATGATCAGTTTGTCTGAATCTGTTTTAACCATATTAGACATGTGCATTTTATTTTATTTTATTTTATTTTTGCATGATTTGATGAGTTAGATTGAGTGAGACCAGTGTATCTCTTTAGTAGTGTATGCCAACATGTCATTGTGTCCTTGTCCAATGAAGGTGAGCTCCGGCACCAACGTTCTAGTGTGTGGACCAAATGGATGTGGCAAGAGCTCACTGTTCAGAGTGCTCGGAGAGGTGAGGACCCTTTCAGATAATGGTGGCCAATGTGATAGCAGTGTTTGAAAGTTCACTGTTTCCCATACACAGGCTGAATCAGTTCACGAATGTCAAAAATTGATTTCTCAAGTATAGTGAATACTTTGTATGAGAGACTAACGTTAGCAGAGCGGAGCAGTGAGCAGTGAACTTCACACTGCAGCATTAAACCATTTGAACCAACTGTGAGGTGAAGAAAAGATCTCAGTATAACAGTGCAGCAGAGAGGCATGATGTCAATAACACAACAGAGAACAGAGATTTAGTGATTTGGGCATCCAGGCAGACTCAGTCACATAAAACTATTAACATTTCGACTTAACATTGAAACACTCATCACAAGTCAATTCTCAACCTGTGGGAAACACTGCTGTGAATCAGTTTGGTCTTTGAAGTAATGTACATATGTTGATGATGGTTTTGTTTTGTATATAAAGAAATTCTGCTATTTTTTAAGCTGTGGCCGCTGTTTGGAGGACAGCTGACAAAACCAGAGAGAGGAAAGCTCTTCTATGTTCCACAGGTAAACTCCTCTCACTGCTGTCCCCTGTAGCTATGTTGTTCTTTCATCCATATCCATATTTCACTTTCATAACAATACACTGACAGACATATAATATGTACTGAGATAGTAATTCCAGAAAAAATACAATATGCACTCACTGAGTATGTATATATTGATATGTTGAAACATCCAACTTGTATATCACAACAGTCATACACTGCTGGCATGAATCAAACCACAAGCGATTTTGGGGTGTAAAAATACTCCAAAAAAAGAGTTTAAGTTTGATTTGACTATGTTGTCTTTGTGTTTGTCCAGAGACCCTACATGACTCTGGGTTCTCTGCGGGACCAAGTTATTTACCCTGATACTCTTGAAGAACAGAGGAGGAAAGGGATCTCTGATCAGGTAGGACACACACACACACACACACTCTCTTTCTCTCTCTCGCTCTCCCACACACACATCAAACCTCTTTCACTTCCACTGACTGTGTCTCTGATTCCATGCCTTATCTTCTGTGTATGTTTGTGTGTGTGCGTGCGCACGCCTAGGTGTTGAAAGAGTACCTGGACAATGTTCAGCTCGGTCACATCCTGGATAGGGAGGGCAGCTGGGACTCAATCCAGGACTGGATGGACGTGCTCAGTGGAGGAGAGAAGCAGAGGATGGCTGTAAGGACTCACTCCCTGTCACCAGACTGGAAACACATGTTGCAGTGTGACATCCTACTGATCTCCCAATTTGATTCTATTTACTTTCACAAAGTCCAGACTTTATTGAATTACATTAAGCACTTCTAAATGATTCCTGGAAACTTAGATTCCTTCCAAATTCACCAAGTAAACAACACTGTTGTTATCGTGAACATTACAGGCTGAACTTTAAACACATTTCCTGGTTGTAAAGTATGAACAAAGGTTTTTTTTGTTTTTTTTCAGCAATTGCAAAAAGACTAAAACATGAATTATAGCAACAGTGGAGAGATGACAGGAAATGAAGGGGGCTGTCCCAGCACACAGGGTAAAGCTATACCTTGGCTAATCTAGTGATCAGGCCAAGACGTTCAAATGAAAGTATCTATCAGAGCAGTGGAGGCAGCCACTGTAGTTTAACATGAGCAGCACCACTGACTGTCTGCTTGAGTGAGAGCAGAATTCAAAGGTAGCTCACAGTAAGTTAGTCAGGGTCAGATTAATGAGGGCACAGCCTGATAGCCACTGCAGGATCCAAACATATGTCAAAATATCATTTAATATGAGTACTGGCCTTCTAAAGGAATGTTCAACTTCCTGTTCATTTTATTATGTGCACTGTTACTGTCACAGGAAGCACATCAGTTTCAGATCAACATTCTGCTTCATAAAATGCACACATCTAAAAAAAAATACAAATGAACTGTGGTATCCATTAATAAATGTCATCAATGAGTCAGTATTTGCTGCATGAAGCACAGTACTTTATATGTTCATTGTTTTGCAACAAGTGTCATTGTTATTTACCTTTCAGTCACTGGGACAGAGAATGACATTATATTTTCCAGAGTCTCGCAGTATTATAAAGCTGTCAGAAAATGCAAACTCTACACTGACAGACAGTGTAGATCTAATCCAAAACAAAGAGCCTTTTAGAGCAGTAAATCTAAACATTGTAATGATTGTGTTGTGAGCAAATGATGGAGGTGTGTGTGTTTCTGTGTATAGATGGCCAGACTGTTCTACCATAAGCCCCAGTTTGCCATTCTGGATGAGTGCACCAGTGCAGTGAGTGTGGATGTGGAGGATTATATCTACAGCCACTGCAGGACGGTATGAGCCAACCACACATCATACAGAGCTATTACTGAACATCTCTTACAAACTTCTGCACCACTGCACTAAAGTCCAGTAGTAACTGTGTTGTGTATGATCCACAGGTGGGTATCGCCTTGTTCACCGTGTCCCACAGAAAGTCTCTGTGGAAGCACCATGAGGTAAGGACTGAATGTCATCCATGACTTCTCTTAAGATTCTGGCAGATATCACCTACGCTCGCTATTATTACGCTTATTACGCTCACACTTTTTTCTGCTGCCTCATTGTACAGTACAAAGTTTTACAAAATGACATCTCTGTTAGCCAATCAAAATGCTTTAATCCTACATGTCATTGCTCATAGCTTACTCCAGGCTGCTGGTCCTTTCTTTCTAACTGACATTATATTTCTTGTGTCATGAAGTATTACCTCCACATGGACGGGAGAGGAAACTACGAGTTCAAGCCCATCACAGAGGAAACTGTGGAGTTTGGCTCGTAACTGACTCCTGACTGTAGCCTCAAACGCACTGCTATAATAAAACCAGTCCCTTAATTTTTTGCACTCAAGACAGAAGTTATATCTAAAACTAGATATATTTTTAATCATTTGTAACTCAGCTTTGTTTCCTTCATGTTTTCTGTTGTTAAAGCATTACTTTAGTCCTGTCTAACCATTCAATTTTGGGTGTGATTGTAAAAAGAACCCACAAAAAAGACTTGTAATTTATATTGCCAAGTTGTAGGTTGTGTTTTACACATGCAAGATGTGTGTGAGAGAAGGTGGAGGTGTAGTAAACTGTTTTAATGATCTCTGTACAAGTTGTCATATGTCACAACAGTAACAGAGGTTAGCCTGTAGAGATATGCTAGAGACAATATTGTCCCACTCTAAACTGTACTGCACAGACAACATGATGCTTCTTAGATGAACTCACACAAGTGGTGCTCCTGGCTGCCTCTGCTCTCCTCACACTGCCCACTCTGTTATCAAGGTATCAAGATTATCTGTTTATTCCTGCCTTTTTTCTTCTCAAGGCCAAATAATGATAAAAGCCATTAGATAATCCATGAAGTAAAACATAACATAAAGAGACATGGACAACAATTTTTGAGATCTCCAGAAATCCTTGGAACTAATATCTTGGGAAAATTGGCTTTAAATGAACTAAAACTAAAAAGACTAAATATGATTATATTTTGTTCTTGTTGTTGTTTTGTTTTTCTCTTGTGAAGAAGTAATAATGAAGATGAGCTCACAGGATACAGAGTCTAAGAAATAGGATTTAACCACAGCTGCTGCTCTGAGTGTGCTGTAAGGCCTTAATCTATAAGCATCACTGTTCTGTACAGCTGGACAAAACAGGAATATTTGAGACATTCACAACAGTTTACAACATATGAACTGAAAACAAACTCAACTCAGCCTGATGCACATGTGGAGATTTCAGTTCAGCTGTTGTAATTCAAACATGGCGCAGGATTTCTTTCTCACTAAGAAGTGACTCAGTGCTGCCACTGGTGTTGAAGATATTTAACAACAGTACTGAGGTAGAAGACCTCAGCCACCAGTGACCTTCCTATAATGCAATGAATGTGTGTGAAGGCCATCCAGGACCCTGGTGTATAGTATGATGATTCTGCATCAGGTGTGGCTGCTGCTCTTAGCATTAAAACTAAAACATTTTTGACTATAATCTGTTTCAGTGGAATCATAGTGATTCACTAACAAAGAGTTCAGCTTTAATGAACTCTAACCTGTGACTTGCCACAGTTGACCAACTGCTAACAATCATGGCAGTGCTATACCACAAAGCCAGAGTGTCCAAAAGGAGAGAAGCTATCATATCCAGTTCATATAACCCTGCTCCACAGTAGGGGTACAACATGATCTGCAGTCAGCTCTCTTAAATGAACTCTGGTAACATTTCATACGGTTAGCATCGAGCTAGCCCACCTCCTCTAATGTCACAGTGCCACAGCTACAAGGTCAGGGATTGGCTAATGATCAAACACTTGAGTGATGTGCCTGAAGAAACACAGCCAGCAGGAAAGCTCTAATAAAGAGGGATCCCTCCTGAGTTTGGTTTAGTTCCAGCAATTGATTTGTTCTTCAAACATCCATTTTTTAAAAGTTTTTTTTGATGACAGTTGTAAGGTGTAACAGTGGAATCAGCTCTGTTAGCTGGGTTGAGCTGTAGTTCATGAAACATGAGGCTATCAGTAAGAAACACAACACTATCAAATCTGACATTCCCTGGTTGAATTTGACTTCTCTCATGTTACCTGGAACATGGGATTCATACTGATTGAAAATAAATTAATAATAATTTAACATTTTACTCTTATTATAAACTCGTTACGAACCTTTCCGTTAATTCAATTATGTAAAAATTGTTATTTTTGTGATATAAAGACATCTTCCTAAATTGTGGATAATTATGTTGATCTGTATGAAGACTGCATCTGAAGTGCTCATTTTAATTGATCACAGGTACATGAACATGCAGACTTCACCTGCTGATCTGTTATCACTAAACATGTCTGTTCTGTAATATTAATAATACTGTCACTTTTCTTTTTGAAGATGTAAAGGAGCCTTAGCTCAACTAATGGTTTTATAATGATGATAATGCTGTTATGATCTCACTCTGCATTCAAAAATAAACTGTAGGAGTAATTAATTTTCAGAAAGAGATCTTTTTGTGTGTGTGTGTGTGTGTGTGTGTGTGTGTGTGTGTGTGTGTGTGTGTGTGTGTGTGTGTGTGTGTGTGTGTGTGTGTGTGTGTGTGTGTGTGTGTGTGTGTGTGTGTGTGTGTGTGTGTGTGTGTGTGTGTGTGTGTGTGTGTGTGTGTGTGTGTGTGTGTGTGTGTGTACTAATGTGCACAGTTACATGAATGACTTGGTTTGATTAACATGTAACTCTTAGCTTTGCTGCACCTGACATCCTATTTTAGAATGTTCTTAAACATAAATCTGCTGACGAGCAAACAGGATAGTTCCATATTATTGGACATTATAAAGTTACATGAATGCACAGCTTTAGCTTTAGTTAGTGTACTGAATCAAATGTCCAACTTACAGGCTGAAACTGAATCAAACCAAACCTCTAACTGTGATGTGGTTAAATATAATAAATGTGTACTTGTATAAATGTATCTTGATGTCTTTTATTTAGTGTTTCACAGAGAGCAGAGGTTATGGATGAATGAATGAAGACATCAGAAGTGCAGGCTGTGTTAAAGAACACACCATTAATTGTGCACCTCACACCCTTACAGTTTCCCTGCTTTCACTGTTAGAAAAAGACCATGTGATGAAAAGCGTCAAGAGCAGACACAAATTCAATCAATGAGTAACTCTCACTGACCTGCTGAACTGCTGATAATCACTTTTTCTTGCCTAGCTTGATACAGGAAGTCAGTTAGTTTCACTTTGAAACAAAGCAGGAACAGACAAACTGCTGTGGGGAACAGACATGGACAGACTGAAGTGTATGCTGTTGATACTCTGCTTTCAGACCTGCTGGCCTTTGCTTCACACTCTGGAACAAGGTACTGTACGGTGGTAAGGCCACAACACAGGAGACAGCTTTAGCTGGGAACTGTGTATCACCCTGTGTATTTAGACCAGCAAACACTCACATGTGAGGTGATCATATACAGTATTTGTTTTATTTATATTTAATGGAACAAAGTAGCTATGTGATGAAAATCTTCAATGGTCCAGCTTTATTTCTGGTCAAGTGTTTGTGGACATGCTATGGGTATGATGAGTAATCCAAACATTATTCATATGAAACAAATTCAGTATCAAATAGTTTTTTCATAACAGTGGCAAGAACCAAAGGCTAACAGCCAGGAAAGAGACTGATCTGATATTTTCCTACTAATACTTTAAGATGTTGTTTTGTGACACTGTTGAGCCCCGAGTCCCCGACTAACTATTCAGAAAATGAAACCTGTGACAGGAAGTGACAGAGCAGTGTTGTGTTTTTCCACAGCTGCTCTGCGTTTCATTGCATTGGCTGACTGGGGCGGTATTCCTCTCCCTCCATACTACACTCCTCATGAGGAGGCTGTTGCTGCAGAGGTGGACAGGCTGGCCCACAATCAAGGACTGGACTTTGTCCTCAGCTTAGGTGACCACTTCTACTTCACTGGGGTCAAAAGTGTGGATGACCCCCGCTTCAAGGTCAGCACACAAAGCAAACACTGAGATTAGATATCTGAGGTTCATACCTAGTAATGGTTTGTTTTGTAATGTTCTCATGCACAGTAACTACATTTGTTTTTATGAAAAAATGTCAAAGTTCTGTTGGGAAAGAAGCAGGAAACTTGGTTTGAGAAGCATGTGTCACTCCGCTGCAAGGGCTTTCTTCTTTTAAGATTCCCAAATTCCCAAGTCCCAAATAACGATTATATACATGACATATTCCTCAAGTCCCCATATCTGTAACTACCCAATGTCAGTATCTTCCAGAAAAGGACTGCATAGGATAAGTGTTTGTGCCACATGATGTTGACTGGTACTGAACTTGACAGTAGTGCATTATGAATACACAAATACAATTATGTGTGTTTGTATGTATATATATTTATATATATATATATATATATATATATATATATATATATATATATATATATATATATGACTGCATGCTGTGAGTGAACATTGAGGATTAGTAGTTAAATGTAATTCAGTAATTCAACCATCACAACTATCACCATCACAAATCATGTTAAACAAATGAAATGATACTCTGATGGAACAATGAATCTCTTTACTAGACCAAGAAATGACATCGTCATTTAACCAGTTAGACTACAGGTGTGCTAAAATGCCAGAGGGGGACTGAGGGAGGGGGGGCGGCAAACAATGCAGCTTCAGTTGAATGTTGTGTAATCGAAGATAGACAGTTGAAATGAGATTGTTGACTTAAACTAAGAGTGGAGTCAGGACCCAGAGTCCAAATCATATTCAATCCAGTTAGGTTGGGAGGGCTCTTGTATTGCAGCAGGACTCAGGTCTGTGTGAGGGTCCAGTGTTGGAGTCATCATCATCATCACACAGTGTCTGAGATTCCAAGACTGTAGAACAATGTGTGTAATACAGGTTATATGATAGAACATTATGTACATTCAGTACATAGTTATTTTATTCAGTAGAGGGTTTTTTATAAATTCAAAAAACAACAACATTGAAAGCAATTTTAAAGCAGAATTGAGGATTTAAGAGGATTTTAGGTTTGTGGTTGACTTTAGATGCGTTTCAGTTATTTATATATAAAAAATATGTATTGTTTAAAAGCAGCATATCCTTAACAGCAGCATAATTCCATGTTAAAAATAAATACCAAATAAACTGTGCTTAAAAACATGATGCATTAATAATGATCTGTTTCCTGTCCACAGCACACATTTGAGCAGGTCTTCTCCCAGCCCTCAGTGCTAGAGGTCCCATGGTACCTCGTCGCTGGGAACCACGACCACAGAGGCAACATCACAGCTCAGATAGTTTACTCTGACATTTCTCATCGCTGGTAAACATCAAATAACACTTGCAGGAACAGATGCAGCATACACCAAACCCTATTACATTCAAGTCAGTGTCTATTTATGTGACTATTTATTGTGTGAGACAACCGTTCTGTTATCAGTTGTACACACAGTGACATCCAAGCTTTGATTTCATGATCTTTTTACATCTGTCTGCTGCCTATGTTTGTATCAGTATCAACAGTTTGGTCTCTATAGGAACTACCCACGCCTCTACTATGACCTCCTATTTACTGTTCCACATACAAATGTGTCAGTGAGCATTCTGATGATTGACACTGTGCTGTTATGTGGAAACACCTATGACCAAACCCAGCCTTCAGGACCAGATGATTCCAGAGCAGCAGACCATCAGTGGGAGTGGATCGAGTCTAAACTTGCCAACAGCAGGTGAGCAAGTGTGTTAAATAGTATTTAGAGAGCAACATGTCTGTTGTTGTGTGCTCCAACACTGGACTTTAAATGACAAAGTCTTCCAGATTTAGGTGACAAATGAATATGAGCTTGAATGTGAAGCAGTTAACTGTGCTCATGTTTCCCTCTGATGAGACTCTGATTGGTTGTATGACTCACCACAGGTCAGACTATGTTGTTGTGGCTGGTCATTATCCTGTGTGGTCCATTGGACATCATGGACCAACATCTTGTTTGGTCAACAGACTGAGGCCTCTGCTGAAGAAGTACAGAGTCTCTGTGTATGTGTGTGGCCATGATCACAACCTGCAGGTATGTAGTGTACGCTCACTGGTGGTCAATAACATCATAATATTTAAGAGTATTTCTGTGATGATGATATTCTTGACAATATGACAAAATGCTCCTTGTACTCAACCAGATGCTTCAGCTTGATAGAGTGAAATAAGTTTAGTAATAAGTCTTCTTACTTATTACCATGGTTAGTTGTATATCTGATTTATTGTAACCAAAATAAGAAGACAGTCTCATATGTTTAATCAAGTGAGGTTGTTATAGATACAGTTCAGCTGAGACTGACCATGTACACTTCAGTCCCTTTGACACTGTCTGTCTGTCTGTCTCTACAGTTTATTAGAGAGGATGATGGGAGCTTGTATGTGGTCAGTGGGAGTGGGGTTGTTAGCGACTCTGCCACCAGTCACAGGGAAAGTGTTCCTCTGTCCTGGCAGCTTTACTCCAGTCCTGTCAATCACACAGTAGGAGGCGTGGCATACTTCAAGGTCACAGAGCATCACATGACAGTGGGCTTCATGCAGACGGACGGGAAGTGTGTCTACCAGGCAGAGCTACCACCACGCAGAGTCTGAGGTGTTACATCAGTCTTCATCAGACATGTTCTGTAGTCACAGGTGGTGAATAGTGTACAGTGCACGCTTTGTACACTTTGGGCACATTCATTGTATTGTTAGGGCATTGTTTATCCTCTTTTTTAATTCCATGTATATGCTGCTACATTACTGGCAGTAAATCATTATAATGCTGTTTTTCTGTGTGATCATTAATATGGTTAACTGGCTTTTGAAAGGACAGTAACATGAGTGTAATACTGTCAGTTCTGTGTGATGTACTTTTGAGTAACTTAATATCTAATAACATGATCAAATAATGTGTACTGTACATTTGTATTGCATGCACTGAAAGTCTGGCTATGTAAAAAAATGTAGTTTTGGCATTTTGTCTTAATGATCAAAAACGTAATGAGTGAATAATGACTGAACCAATGTCAGTGTTTGAGCAGATAGTTCCTGTTGTGAATCTAAATGTACAAAGTTTTTGTACAGCTGTATGTGTTTACAGAATTTAACATTAGACAACTTTAACTTCTTTTGTAACATAAAATGGAGCTTTGTAAATAAACAGATTCCTTTTCCTCAAAGGTTTCAAAAAAAGATTTTCTGTTGATTACAGAGAGGAAAACGTCTTTCACTGTTCATATGCACACCTGACTGCTGGTTGAAGACACTTGAAACAAACATTTCCTTTAAGACAGTGGCCACTCATACACTAGATAAGGACTAAATAATAGCAAATATTGGGCCACATTTACTAATATGTGTGCAGAAATGTTCTCGCCCTCCACACAAAATAAGCGTTTGTGTTAAATCACCACCGGATTCATGATATGTGCCAATTTAGTTCTCAGCACCATGCGTATGTTAGTGAATCAGAATCATCAGAAGAACTTCACAACAGCAGGAATTGAAATAATTGTGTCGGAAGTGGTGTGTGTGTGTGTGTGTGTGTGTGTGTGTGTGTGTGTGTGTGTGTGTGTGTGTGTGTGTGTGTGTGTGTGTGTGTGTGTGTGTGTGTGTGTGTGTGTGTGTGTGTGTGTGTGTGTGCGCTGCATTTAGGTAAGAACATATTGATGAATCCCAGATTTGTGTGTCAAACGTTTGTACACACAGTTTAAGCACAGATTTGTGCGTACACACTGTTTGTGAATGAGGCCCAGTGTGAGTTCTTTGAACTATCAGCATGAGCTGCATAGTAGTTATACTACAAGGTATTCTCACTATGTCATATTCATAGTTTGTAAAGAATGGTTGTTGCCTAAATTTGAGAAATGTGTCTAGATTTAGATTTAGATTTATTTTTATTTAAAAGACAGGGACAATGCATATTGATCATGTAAATACACAAGATTATAGCCAGTGGCTAATTTCCATCTTTAGTCCATGGAGGCAGGTTGATGTTAAAACAATGACATGTCAAAGAAAGAAAAAATAAAATAAATAATAATAAATAATAATAATATGTAATCAGACAGATAAACAATGAGCAGAAAACCTTTAGTCTTCAGAGGACCAGAATTTGGGGGATCATTAAGTGCTAAAGTGCTGCTATATTAAAAACGGCTGTTATTGCATGTTGTCCGTTTCAGTGTGTTGATTATATGGCCCTATTGCACAAAAGTGTAAAAGTGCTAGTGTCTATTGCACAATGCCCTATTGCACTTATTTCTTACACTCAGATATTATTGCACTTGGTAAATGTACACAGATGTACTTGTGTATCTAACACTGTTAAATACTGAGAGGATAAAGAATAGTGAGAACCCTGCTCTCATTTACAGCAGAAACACACAACTGAAAACATACTGTATGTTAACATGAGACTGTTCCAGATGCTGAATCATGAAACTTTGCTTCAACGTGGAGGTAAGAATGAAGATTTCATGTTGTCTCTTTTTTGTTATGCCAATTTTTCCATTTATGCCCTTTTAAGCATTGAAATATGAATGATAGCATGTGGATGAAATGTATTGAATGTTTCACTTCTACTGTCTCTCTTTAAACCTAACACTTCATCACAGTTCTCTTCCTTATTAGCATGTATTCTTTCAGGTGAGGTTGAAAAGTCAAACATTCATTGTGTAGCTTATAATTTTCAAAATATTTAGATATTATATTTTGTGTTTGTGAATGCAGTGTTAGACATTTAAGTTCCCCCTTTTAAAGCCTCGTGGTCCATCATTTCATGAACTGAAGACAGTTCATCACCAGTAGAGGGCGATAGTGAGCTGCACAAGGACCTCATACAGTAAAAAGTTCTATTTTACATCTAAACTACATACAGTAACCCAGTGATCACCACTCTGATCTGATGGTGCTATATTTGGCACACATACAACATATTCACAGTCTATATATACAGTACTGTGCAAACCTTTTGGGCACTTTAGATGTTTTATGTTCCTATCCATAAGGTAATACCATTAGGTAGGAATCTGTTGGTATGATCAAAATGTATAAAACATCCTCACTTTACTAGAATCTATGTTTAAACTGTCTACCTGTGTGCACACTGCCTTTAATGCTGGGTTGAACTTGTTCTTAAACCTGACTTTATTTTTCTTCAGTTTAAAATGAGTTTGTAGAAACAGACAACACATCAATTTTAGGAATTCAATGTTAACAGAATGTTAAACTGGGTTTAATGTTTTAGTCCCATCACTGAATAATGTGTATTCAGACTAGAACACAGTTTGGAGTTAAAAATACACTTAAATGTGTCAGTAGGTGACACTGCTGGTGTTAGGCTAGAACACAGTTTGGAGTTAAAAATCTACTTAAATGTGTCAGTAAATAACACTGTGAATGTTAGTGTTAGTCATTTAACAATAAATACTACGATAGTGTTCATTTTAACACTGATGAATTTGCTGTGTATTCAAAGTGTCTATCTTTGTTTCTTTAATACACCTCACTGACTATACAGTAAATGTCAGTGACATAAGCAACACCTGATCACACTCAGAATAATCAATAGTGGCTGTTCACCTCTTCCAACGGTGTCAACATCAACACTGAACTGTGAGGACATTTTGGAGGGAGACTCCACAGGTAGCCTGACTTCTACATCACAAACATTTGGTTCATCTAGCATTATCAAAGTGTTTGTATCAGGTGATTGTGTCACACTGCTATATGAGCATGTGATATGTCAGATGTTTTGGTCCAATCTCAAACGTAATGAGTGAATAATGACTGAACCAATGTCAGTGTTTGAGCAGATAGTTCCTGTTGTGAATCTAAATGTACAACGTTTTTGTACAGCTGTATGTGTTTACAGAATTTAACATTTGACAACTTTAACTTCTTTTGTAACATAAAATGGAGCTTTGTAAATAAACAGATTCCTTTTCCTCAAAGGTATCAAAAAAAGATTTCCTGTTGATTACAGAGAGGAAAACCTCCTTCACTGTTCATATGGACACCTGACTGCTGGTTGAAGACACTTGAAACAATTGAATTGAATCTGAATAATAGCAAATATTGGGCCTCAGTTACTAATATGTGTGCAGAAATGTTCTTACCCTCCACACAAAATAAGCGTTAGTGAATCAGAATCATTGTAAAGTGACAGGAGCGTGTCCACTATCTACAGTCATCATACTGCCACGCCTCTATTTCTCTATATAAGGACATCCTTGTTTGTTGCATCATGAAGAGAGCACCGTGCTGAACAGACAAGTTGAAAGAAGTTGAGTTATAAGAGATGATCCAAAAGGTAAAAATCTGAAGAAGTTCACAACAGCAGAAATTGAAATAATTGTGTCTTAAGTGGTGTGTGTGTGAGAGGGTTGGCTCCACCTGCTTTACATAAGTCTCTTCATCTGAATACCACAGCTACACTCCTTTTTTCAAAATGATGGCAAATAACAGTGATTGATCTAAAATATTTATTACTATTTTAATATTCAGAAGTACAAAACAGCTCAAGCAGCATCATATACAAATATGTTAATTTCAACTGAACACAATAAATTAAATATCTGATATAAAAATAAAATATACTAGGTCTTAATATCCCATTAATTGTAGTTTCCCCAAAAATCATTTGAAGTTAGCAAGTTCACAATAAAGTTAAATAAATAGAATCACCTGGTAGTGTTTATCTACAGTCATCAGAAGTACCGCTCACCAAAAGACAAGGAATGAAATATTACAGCTTCAGCCACACAACTTGTGTGTACAGCAGTGTTTGAAGTCCAAAAGTCTCTTTATCTGCAGCATGAATTTATAAAGAAGGAATAACATATGCTGGATATATTCAGAGGCAGTTTCACAGAAACTATGTGCGGATTGATTCCAGTGTTTGAAGGATGGAATGTTCTACAGGATCATGAGCCATCCAGGCCAGCTGTCCCATATGTTGCCACAGTGATGTCATGGAATACACACTCTATACACTCCGGAGGGGAACTCCTTCTTTTCCACTTTTCTGAGCTTTGTTCCTGCGTTTGCAGCAGAACACTGTGACAGCGATGATGGCAACGATCACCAGCAGGATGAGCAAGATGGCAGCAGCGATCACACCCACTGAGTACACTGTGGACGACAAAGCAAGACAACATTACATTAAATATGAGATGTAACATGGATAAAGATAAAACCACAGACTTATACTTAAGTTAAGATTAACTGGGTGTGATTTACCAAGCGCACTGATGCAGCACAAGATTCAGTCTTACATGTGTCTAACTGATCACATGTATTGATCAAATCAAACTTATTATTTATTTATTTTTGTCAACATAGAATGAAAATGAAACAGACAAGCAAAACATACAAATAATAGTTTGTGTTATTAGAGTGAGGCTTGTATGAGTGTATGGACAGATAAACATATCCCTACACGTCTATAGGCCTCCCACAGGACTGCTGTACATTATACCTAACAACACAAACATCCTGAACACAGAAGCTTCGCCAGCATTTACAGTAAGTACATGTAAATACATGTGTCATAAGTACAGGCACAGCCCACTCAGAGGAAGTGTTGCTGACTTGCATGTTGTTAGAGTTCAAACAAGGAGGCATTAGTCATCCATCATTCCTCCCAACATCCCATCATCCTATGAGAGATGTGTTGACCTCCTACTGAATGACCAACAACTAAAGACTGAGGTTAATGAAAGAGAAATGTGCCTCTACTGGCTCCTAACAGTAACAACATCACTAGGCAGGAGGAAAATATACTCAGTCATTTAGAAAACAGCTGTTGCACAGATGCTGAGCTGTATCATCTACATGGGCACAAAGGGCAGAGAAGAAGGATTTCTCAATAATTCCATTCTGTCTGGATCAAAGTTTGAAATCTAAATTCCATTCTGCCTGGTTTGTACATTCCATGTCAGTTTGGCATCTGCATCCAAGAGTTTAGGCCAAAGCCGCAGCTATATCAGCACTCTCCATCATCAACTCATTTCTTTGCTTATGTAAGAGTCTTTGTTGTAAGAGCTCTTCAGTTCAAAGTTACACTTGAAAACACTGTAAGAGCAGTGGACAGCCAGCTGAGCACTAACATGCATGAAAGAAAATAACTAGGGGAACACTTCACCTTTTCACTTAACACACATTTATATTCAATTCAGAAGCAAAAAATAACAGCAAAGTGCATTCAAAGTTATAAATGAACTGCAGTATCATTTTGATGGAAAAGTGTTTGAATTCATTTTGCACAAGAGCAGTGCACAAACACAGATTTCTGAAAATGTTACTCACTTTCTCCTTTTTTTCTCCATGGCACAAAACTATGTTGGTCAGCCAGGAGTGATAGAACCACTGGGATTTAAGTACCTGTTTGGTTTTCTGCAAATATCTCACATGTAAAAAAAATGCTCATGTCACCAGGTGGAAAGGCAGGTCAGTCCTCTGATGTATGTTTTATATCAGGACGGTTAAAGATGTAACTGAGTCACCTCCCTGCCCACATTTTTTCTGCTTGCTGCCTCTTGCCTGCCTCTTTAAAATCCTCTTTAAAATCATCTCCTCCTTACTTTCAAAGATGGACGGTTGGTCGTTTGTGGAGCACTGGGTGTGGCTCTTCTCTCCCAGCTGTTTATCGATGCTGCGGCTGGGGATGAAGGCCTGGACGTAGAAGCAGTAGCTCTCGCCTCGGTCCAGACCACTGATCTCTATCACACTGCTTTTGGAAACGTACGTTTTCTGACAACACAAAGGGGAAAACATCAGGATTACTGTGTGTCTTCTTTGTCACTGGTGTGTTTAAGGCTGTTGTTGTGATGTCTGCTGCAGCTCACCTTGCCAGTGCTCTTATTCTTACGATAGGTGACTTTATATTCCAGCTCGTCTCCAAAGATGTCCCTGATGTTCTGCTGTTGATCATCTTTAGACAGGGCAGTGATCGGGTCGGTCACAAGCAGCGTGGTCTTCTTTTTGTCTTCGCTCACCTCCAGCGTGAAATCAGGTCGACCTATATCAGCTGGTGGAGGACAGAGGATCAGATGTGTTTTACAGAGCTATCTCCGCATCTAACTGTGAACATAACAGCCAGTCTGATCATGACAACAAGATAACCTTTAACCTTAATTAATCAAGCTGACCAATCACAGTTCTAACAACTTAACTCAGATCCATTCATCCACCTTAAGTACAGTAGTCAAAGTTAAAGGATGTTAATAATTTTACTGCTCGCCTTCTCTTGAATCATTTGAGTCCTCAAAAGCTATTAAAATAAGATGTACATTATCATAAAGTGAAGTCCTTCCGTTAAAGTTGAAGAGAAAATCATAAAGTCATTGTGTGTGTAAGCTGTTTGGCTGTATGGTGTGTTCATGTCAGCTCTTTTCCATCTGCTGACCTGGCTGAACATACTACTGAACAGTCACTTGACTGAAATGTTTTCCAATACATTATGTTGTTAAAAAAAAGCACCTACTGTCTTTGTAGGGGCTGAATCGAGGTGAGCTTGTGAAGACCTCAATGCTGTCAGAGGATTCCCCCAGCGGGGGTACAGACAGGACGTCAGCTGTGTAGTAGGCTTTCAGGTCCTTCAGAAATGAGGACAGATCACACACTGTCGCTGAGCTCCGGATGCAGTTATAGGGTCTCTGTATGTTTTGACCTAACCTGCAACAGTTTAACAAGACAAACTCCATATTACACACAGACAGGACTGCTGATGCCAGAAGAGCATTGAAATAACAGAAATGTCAGGCACAAGATAAAAGATTACAGGACCGGTAATTACTGCATTCCTGCAAGCACACTGCAGGAATACAATAATTACAATCAGAGCCTGGTATCATAATCTCAATACACAAAACATGTTTGACAGTTACTTAATTTAATGAAATGAATGAATGACACTGCAAGATAAAGTTCCCTTTGCCTCTGTTGCACTCATAATCTGTCACTAATATTTGAGATAACACTTCCAGTTTTGGTTTTGCTTGTTTTTTATTTTATTTCCTTTCTCTTTCATTTTCCTGGTCATGAGGGTTCATGTTCCTTTACAGGCCTAAAATCAACATTCCAGTAAAAGCTTTTACTGGATCAATAATGATTTCTTATCATGCACTGCTGCCATTAATCTTTCCTTAAAGGTTACTCAGCGGGCATGTTAGAGAGCTGCTACTTACGAAGAATACTCCACAGTGTAGGAGTAATCCGCTGATGGTTTTGGATCCCAGGTCAGCAGGGTTTTGAAATTAGTGGATTTCCAAGTAACATTCTGTGCTTTGGGATAAGAACCTGCAAAATGAAAAAAAAGCTGTGTTAAAAACTATTTGAACATTTTGTAAAAAGAAAAACAACAACAACAAATAAACATATAAACCCTGTAGGTATTTTATATTTGCATATACATTTAGCTACTTATACATGTAGTTTATGTGGTATTCCAAAGGCTGAGCTGTAGGGCAGACTATAGGACACTGACACACAGGTGAAGTTCTCATGGTGCACAACTCAAACACAAGAGCCTAAAAGATTGTTTTAAACGGTTCTAAACTGCACTTTTTATTTAATAAAACTATAATAAGTTTTGCAAAAATATTATTTTGCATCACACTAACTACTGTTTTAAACTGTGATACGTGCTTTTGCCAAAGAGAAACACATTTGCTCACACCTCTGCAGCTACAGCGACATTAAGTTAGTTTAATATTCAACATTCATTTGACATTCAAAATACAAAACTATTATGTGCTTCAACCATTTGAGTGAATGATGTCAAACCAACTGTATAACATACAGAATAATATCACCCATGTGCCTCAAGGATTATTTTTCAAATATATCTTTTCGTCAATTTTTTACAATTAAAATAAATAAATAGTTATTATGCTCCCTGACTCTTTGATCTCAGGATGTCAAACCGACTGTATAACATACAGACTAATATCCCTCATGTGCCACAAGGCTTTTAAAAAATATATCTTTTCGTCAATTTTTATTACAATTAAAATAAATATTTAAAAAATAATCCTTGAGGCACATGGGTGATATTAGTCTGTATGTTATACAGTTGGTTTGACATCATTCACTCAAATGGTTGAAGCGCATAATAGTTTTGTATTTTGAATGTCAAATGAATGTTGAATATTACACTAACTTAATGTCTCTGCAGCTACATGGTCAAACCTTCACTGCAGCATGTCGGTGATCTCAATGAAATGACTGACGCCTTATCAGGCTCTTATCAGTGTTAAAATGATTTTCTAGTCATATAACTGTCTGGATTACCTGTCTGCTCTCTGCACAACAATGCAGCACAGAAAAAAAAATCAGCTTTGATAAGAAAAGAATTGTCTGAGCAGGTTTTATCTACACAAAGCATTTAAAAACGGACTGGTTAATGTGATGTTGACTGGACAAAATCATGTTGACAGTAATAATTAAAGCATGTTTTAGAGTTAAATAAAGTAAGGCCTACAGGTGTGGAGAAACACTGAGAGAGAGTGTGACTTCATGAAGGACATCTGTAAATGATTCTTAATGTATTTTTTACATTTTCTATAAATTCAAATGTTTTTTCTATGTATATTTAAAAACCCTACATTTCACAGGTTTGATTCTATTTTATGCCTGATCAATTTTACTGTTCTTATCGTATTTCATGCGCTCTGCACTATTCTCTAATTGTGTTGTCTAATCAACTTATACTTTTAATGAAAATGGCTTTAAAATACAGTCCTGGTTAATGAAGTATGAATATGGCAGGATGGACTCACCTAAGGCTGAGTTTGTGAAGAGAAAGAAGAGAATGAAGACAGCCAGAGAAGCTACTGGTGCTCTTATTGTCTTCATGTCGGCTTATATTCCTCTCAGGTAATGTTGAGGAGTTGAGTAGATTCTGTCGTCTCCCTCTTCGCTCCTTATGTCTCCTTGTGTCTGTTGACTAATGAGTCTTTTCCTCTGCGTCCGTCTCTCTACTCAAAGCTATTTAAACGAGCGAGACTTCTCCATATAAGGAGCGTCCGGCGGTGGCGTCACAGTACTTGGACAGTATACGTGCTGTGCTGCTGAGATCATGCAGCGGATACAGTAAGAAGGTAGTCTACTCTGCTGGATTACAACCTCACTCAAAACTCAACCATGTGATATTTAACCGCAAAGCACCGTCCAACATTCCGCTGTGAACTCAGTAGTTAATCATTCTTCACGTCTGGGGAAAGAATTCAACAACTCAACCTCAAAATATGCATTCAAAATTTACTTTAATAGGCCTACAACAATAATAATAATAATATCACATTTCTTCTTGTGATTATTGTCAAATCAAATAATATGTCAGCATTTAAATGATACTTTTGGATAGTTTCATACAGCAATGCATCATATTTTAAAAGCTGATCCTTGGTGTTATATGTGAAGTCTGATCTGCATTAGAGTAAAAAGTACGTCTTTCATATGTGTTAAAATAAATATATAAAGTTGCATACCATGTGAAAACTGTACTGAGTGACCAAGTGACTGGACCCCCCCCCCCCCCCCCCCCCCAAAATCCACCACACACATACATACACCCATATATGTAGAGTGACTGAAAATACTACAGTGCTCTATATATTCACAATACTTTATTCATGAGTCATTCATCTTTGCAGCAGAACTGATTTATAAAATCCAGAAGTAAATGAATTCAGATGAATGCACAACCTGCTTTTCTCATTCATCCTGTCCGCTCACCCTGCTGCTGCTGCTGCTGCTGCTGCTGCTGCTGCTGCTGCTGCAGGCTTTGAAGCTTACTGCTGCTTGGAATCACTTTCTCCTAAAGTTTTTCAATCCATGTCTCTGTTCGTAGTAGTGACTCAACTCAGAGCGTGCCATGTGTCCATGTGCTCCATAATGCTTCATCAGCCCACACTGTCCATGGGAAACATGAATAGGACTGTTGCTGTAGTAACTGCTGCTCAACATAAACCCCCTCTGTGGTTCTCATTAGGTCATGATGCATATTTTCTGTCTGTGATCCCTTCAATACACTAAATGATGCTCATGTCTGAAGACCTTTTTCTGCAACTAAGTTACTCATGTTACAATGCACACTGCAAACAAATGGCTTTTATTACCTGTACACATGTAGGGCAAATATTTACGGTATATATAATGTTTTATAATTTCTTTATTTGATTTAATTTGTTTGCTAAACACAATGATACCATTATAACCTGACACCAAGAGACAGAAATGACCAGAGAATAAGATCATAGCAAAGACAACTTCAAGCAGTGTTGTATGACTATGACTGATGTACTGGGAGAAGGTTTAATATGAAGATGTTTTTGTTTATTTGCTTTCACCATAAATAAATATTCTGTCTTAAGAGAGTCTAGACTCTCTCTACCCCAACCGGTCGAGGCAGATGTTCTCCCACTTTGAGCCTGGTTCTGTCTGAGGTTTCTTGTTAAAAGGGAGTTTTTTCTTGCCATTGTCACTAAGTGCTGCTCATGTGGGAATGTTGGGTCTCTTTAAAATTAAACTTAAAGAGTACGGTTTAGAACCTGCTCTATGTGTAAAGTGCCTTGAGATTACTTTTGTTGTGATTTGGCGCTATATAAATAAAGATTGATTGATAGACTCACTCTGAGTTCCTTTCTGTATATAAATAAATGTGACTTGACTATCATCCTGACACATTGCTCTCATTCCTCAGTCAAACCTGTGTATTAAGCAGTGTAGTCATAGAATGGATGACATACTCTCCACTGGTATGCTGACCAACCGACCACATTTACTACTGCATGATGTAACAATGGAAAGAAATATTGTGAGCCCCACTGATGGTTGGGTCTTACTACTGTGACAGACACTGCAGCTAAGTGCATGAGTCAGGACATGCACTCATTACAATGCTTAAGCAAGTGAACTGGAGCTCTATTTATAGACTCTATTGTTTAGAGTTATGCTACATATCCAGGCACAATGAATTGTCCTAGAAAAAATGATGACATTGTATTTTAGAAAGATTTGACTGTATTAACCACAGTTAGTAAAGTCCTTTGGTTCAATTAGTTTTTATGATTCTCTAAGTTATCGACTTCAGTCTGCACTCACAGCTGCATTAACATACTATATATCATAACCTGTGCATAATGTTACAACATTATTCTCTGCAAGTTGATACTTACACCATAATTACTTCAACTGAAACCAGCAGCTACCGGGAAGGTAGGAAGTTCAGTTCAGCTCTGTCCTAATTTTCCCTCATGGGAAGTTTGGCTTACAGTAATGGAAAAAACAGACACATAAAAGCAGACTTATCCATCAGAAAAACTAAATATCATATAATAAGGGAATGATAACCGAAAAAACTAATCTGCATGTAATAAAAATAAATATTTGAATCTGGCAAATCAGCAAAGACAGGGTGTTCAATACGGAACGATATTGTAATGTTAATTTTGTTTTTCTTACTTTGGAGCTGGCAGGGAATATCGGTCTGGACTGTGCCAGACTCTGTCCCCCTGCCACCATCCCCCACCCTCCCTGGCAGCGAGGGGCCCAGCAGTAGCACAGTCCGCTGTGGCTTTGAATACCAAGTAACTGCTGACGGGAAGGACTGAATGCATAATGCACTCACTCACTCACTCACACTCACTCACTCACACTCACACACACACACACACACACACACACACACACACACACACACACACACACACACACACACATACACACACACACACACACACACATAGAATACAGAGTACAGAGTACAGTCCAGACAACAGTCAGCAACTTAGATAAAAAGACACGTAAAATAAAACACAACTCTTTTCCTGCCTGAATGAGACTTCCAGCATGTATAATATGTGACCCTGTTACATGATGAATGTGAATGGGATGATAGTAAATTCATCACAGTAGTTAAACTGATTTTAAACAGTGACAACAACAGGACTAAATGCATGTAAAAATTCAAAATCAAAGAAAAAGCTCAAATCACATTCCTCTGTTTTTGGACCTTTTACGGAGCCCATTTTTCCATGACACATTCTACTGACAGGATAATGCAGCAACTGGTCAGAGTGCAGTGCTCTATGTTGATGGATGACTAGATTAAACCACCATGTTCTCAGAGATCTAGTGACTCTCCATTAGCTTTATTTACCTTTCACAAAACATCCTCTAATACATCACATCATCTTAAGCTGTTTCCTAGCAATGGCCCTCCAACATTTAGTGATCTACAATCACCACACAGAGCTGCTTTCACATTGCCCTGTACTCCATTCTATTATAGGAATATACAAGAGCATGACAACACTGGGCCTCTCTGTCTGAAGAAAGGAGAGGAGCAGCTGTACACAGAGCCAGGCTGCTAACACTTCACTGTTAACTGTTGTAATCAAGGCATCAGCAGCCAAAGAAATGTATGATGTGGGCATTAGTTGAGACAACACGCCTGCGTTAGTCATGGTTGGATCAAAATGCATCTGAGCTTTACCTTCTGTCACTGAACTGAGCATTGATTCAGACTCTTAGATTTTAGTCTTTACAGTAATTCAAATCTCAGTTCATCCTTCATTACCTTGTTGACGTCCAATTCACAAATGCTCTTCTTGCTTATTTCTTCATTTGTGCTCACGTGTAGTTTGGAACAGGTTGGAACGCAGATATCCAGTCGTCAATCAACCCGGTCCAATAGCACCAGACATATTTTAAGTTCATACCTGCATGTCTCTCCTGGCAGACGATGTGAAATGCAGACTCCAGGCTTTGTGTCTGGGATTAAAATGACTCATTGGATCTGGCATGTATTGATAAAATGACCCAATTGTTAAACAACGATATGATTACATAAATCTGACATATCACAGTTAAATGAATGTGCTGTGTTAAATGGTCAGTGGAGAGCCCAGACATTCCCAACATATTTTATCTTTATCACTCAGTTAGAAAGTAACACATCCTACCGGAATCATAAAACAATATGCCAGTACTCACTGATAAAAAGCAAGTCAAGGCCTACAGTTTAACATGTCAGGTCTCAGAGCTCAAAGTGTACTATCTTCACCTCTCATGTTTATATAAAGGTTTAAGGAAAAGGAAATGTTTCCGTGATTCTTGGGGGACAAAAGCCTCCTGAGCTTTTGTTTTTAAGACAGCTGGGTGTGCTCCAACACTTCCTGTTTTGCATACTTGTTTGTTATGTTATATTTACTGAAAGACCCTGACCACCTCCTCTACCAGAGAGTGTAAACATCTGAGCAATGAATGTAGCAGAATCTGTAAGTCATTGCATTTTGAGAGTCAAGCGGTGAGTTAAATGAGTTTGATTCTGTTAACTTGTAATATTGTGAAACAGGAACTTGGGGAATAATGTGGAATTCACTACATTTAGTGACTTCTAACAAGGAGAAGTTTGTCAAAAAATTACTTTCTAATCCACATTTCACTTCTCTAAATGGCTTTTTCTTTCAATTCAGATTTCCACATCTGCTACTAGCATGAAGTAGACAAGAACACATACGTAATATTAGCAGAGCTATATTGTCCATGAAATGAAAAGCAATGAGTACAGGGGTCTGTGTTCTAAAAACATTCACAAAAGCATAATAATAATAATAATAATAATAATAATAATAATAATAATAATGATGATAATAATAACAATAATAATGATGATAATAATAATAATAATAATAATAATAATAATAATAATAATAATAACAATAATAATGATGATAATAATAATAATAATAATAATAATAATAATGATGATAATAATAATAATAACAACAATAATAATAACAATAATAATAATAATGATGATAATAATAATAATAATAATAATAATAATAATAATAATAATAATAATAATAATAATAATAATACTTCTACTAATAATAATAATGATCATCATCATCATCATCATCATCATCATCATCATCATCATCATCATCATCATCATCATCATCATCACTATCATAATACATAGGTTGGAGAGGGTGTGCTTTACGGGGGGAGCCTGCAGAGAGTCAGTCAGCAGCCACACAGAGTGTCTACAGCCAGGCAGCTTATCACACAGCTGAGATGACTGATAAGAGCTGAACACTGGTTGTACATTCCTGTGGCAGGAGATGGCTTGGACACAAATAGTGCAGCCGCTCATACAGTCCACTAACTTATTATAGTCATCTTCAGAGGCTTTAATGAATCACCTGGGAATTGACACCACCAGACTCTTTAAACAACTGTTTAGTGATTGAGGTGTTCTTACTGATCTGATTTGGATGTTTGTTATCTGCACAATGATGACTGAGAGATTCAGTAAATGTCTACTCAGGACAGCAAGAATGAACCTCCACCACTTTAACAATATATGTGCAGGACAATGCTGAAAAAAGACAGGCAGCCTAATTTGAACCATAAAAAAAGAACTGTCTTTTATTTGGCACAAGATGCCAACACATGAGCCACACAAAACTGTGACTGGTCAGGATGGGCTGTTTGTGTTTTCTCCTAAATGTTTCTAATCGTTGACAGTGAAGACAACAGGAAGCAAGATGAGAACGATTCAGTGATCTCCTGATCTTTATTAACACACATCTAACAGAGACATTTCTACTGTAAACCTTCCACTCACTGAGGTCACCACTCTTTGTTACAGCCAATGATAACAATGTAAACACAGTGACTGTTGGGGACATCTGTCATGTTACAGTACTGTGTAAAAATGTAGGCACTTTAGATGTTTAGACTCTTGTCCATTATGTAATCCCATCAGGGACGCAGCTAATTGGTCCCAAATGTATTCTGGAGGATGCTGGTGAGCCCAAACATCCAGCCAGGCTCATGAAGATGTTTAGCAACTCCATAGAGTCCTGATCTCAACATCATGGAGTCAGTCTGGGATTACATGAAGAGACAGAAGCAGCTGAGACACTGAAATCCACAGAAGAAGAAGAACTGTGACGACTTCTCCAAGATGGAGGAACAACAGACCTGCTGAGTACCTGAAACACTGTGTGCAGGTATACTGAGGAGAACTGCTGCTATTTGAAAGGTAAAGCTGATCACATCTAATATATATCTTAATAACATGTCTGCTGTTTACTCCACTTTGTATGAAGTTCATTGATGAATCAAAACTATTCATGGCTTCATTTTTGAAAACATCCTCACTTTACTAGAATCTATGTTTAAACTGTCTACCTGTGTGCACACTGCCTTTAATGCTGGGTTGAACTTGTTCTTAAAACCTGACTTTATTTTCTTCAGTTTAAAATGAGTTTGTTGAAACAGACAACACATCAATTTTAGGAATTCAATGTTAACAGAATGTTAAACTGGGTTTAATGTTTTAGTCCCATCACTGAATAATGTGTATTCAGACTAGAACACAGTTTGGAGTTAAAAATACACTTAAATGTGTCAGTAAATAACACTGTGAATGTTAGTGTTAGTCATTTAACAATAAATACTACGATAGTGTTCATTTTAACACTGATGAATTTGCTGTGTATTCAAAGTGTCTATCTTTGTTTCTTTAATACACCTCACTGACTATACAGTAAATGTCAGTGACATAAGCAACACCTGATCACACTCAGAATAATCAATAGTGGCTGTTCACCTCTTCCAACAGTGTCAACATCAACACTGAACTGTGAGGACATTTTGGAGGGAGACTCCACAGGTAGCCTGACTTCTACATCACAAACATTTGGTTCATTGATGAATCAAAATAAACTATAGTGCCTAAAACTTTTGGGCAGTACTGTTTATGTATGTATACAGTATATCAAGCACCTCTGAGGGCAAAGTGTTTGGTGTTATCTCTTTCTCTGTGATATACTGAGAGCAAGAAAGCCTGCAGCCAGCCTGAACCAATGCTTATACTTAGACTGTATTCATGTGTTTGAACAGAGAAAATGACTGAATGTTAAATAGTTCAGCTGACTGTCAGATGTCGTCTGTGCATGGACTGAAACTCACTTTGACAGGTGAGCGAAACTCTAGATAATAAATCACACACTGTCAGAGAACAGGGAGGTCTGGTGGTGCAGCAGTGAGCAGGACTCCACAGGTTCTAAGACTTAGGGAGTGGCTACAGATTATGGCTATGCTAAACAAAAGCCAGCCTTGTTTCAGTGAAGCTGGAAGTGCTGAAGTGTCAGATTTCCTGTACAGACATAACAGCTACTTTCCTCATTTTCATCTGTTCCAGATTTGGAAAAAAAGAAAATGAAATTAATGATATACCTGAATTAATTATTATATATACTATATACATATAGTGCCAGCCTGTACTCAGTCACGTTTTTTAAATATTTTCTATATTGTGGAAAAAAACTGAAGACATGAAATATACATGGAATCATCAGGTTAACAAGGAAGTGCTACACAAACAAACATGCATGTTGTGCTCTGATGACAGTTTTGCACATTCATCCTCTCAGCCTGCTTCATGAGCTCCTCTGCAGCAGAGGTAACTCTCAGTCTTCATTAGAGCCAGTTTCATCAGAGCGTTTTATGGCTTTTGCAACTGTACTTTCTTAAAATCTTTGGGATTGACTCACCCTTATATTTTAAAGTAATGATGTCTTCTCTTTAGTTAGTTGAGTGCTTCTTACCATAGTATGGATGACTACAGTACAACTTCTCATCCAAGCATACAGTAGCTAAGTTGAGGAATACTTTCTAAAATATGCAACACATTTGTACTTTTGTAAGCTACATTATTCCATTGTTGTTATTTTATAGTGTATCCAGTGATTCACAAAGAGCACAACAAAGAACAAAGTTAAAAAAAGAGAGAGAGAGAGCGGAGGGTCAGACTGAGGGCTTTAAATCACTGGATGTTGGGATGGCTGGGCTCTGTGCTGTGTGTTTACAGGCCGGACGTTTCCTTTGTGTGAACTCAGCCTCCACCCACCTTGGGTTTAGGTGGCTGGGTGAGGGCTGAAATCACAGGAAGGCAGAGAGAAAAAACGGTTGCCTCTGACGTGAAGCAACACAAGGAATAACACTGACATCAAAGCATTCCTTATCAGAGTAAGAGGCAACTTAGAAACGTTTAACTTAACCCTCCTCTTAACCCTTGTTGGCTTAAGGGTCAAAAGTCCTGTTTTTTTCATAGCACTTATTTTTGCCCCAGCATTTGTAAAATGATTTAAAGATGAATTAAAATGTTTAATACATGATTTATGACAACTACAAAACTAAACACTTATCTTGTGCAGCATTGGCCCTGCATCACCAACGATTTAGGCAAAAGTTGCAATAAAAACTCATGAATTGTCGTTTCTCACAGGGACGTGTGAGGGCAGGGCCATAATGTTATAAAGGTGCTGCATGTCAGTTTCACTACGTGGAGGGTAAACAGCAAGGCTGGATTTTAGGAAAAGCAGACAACAGGTGCACTGTGTGCCAGTTCGCCTGAGGGATTTACACCATTACATTATCAACTGTTTGTTATATCATGTGTCTATTGTCACCATGTTTTTTCTTCCACTGTGTCCACATGGAACTTTTTGAGTAAGGTTGCGTTAAATGACTTCAAACTGACTGACACATGCAATCCAGTTACAGTTTCAACTTCCACCTCTTGACAGAGAAGTGTCATTTCACAAGACATAAATGCCTCACTGCTCTCTAATCTTCTAAACTCCCAAGAAAAAACCAGACACTTGCCTCAAAATCATGTAATAAACCCTCAAAGAAAATCTTGCCTTTCAGACATTACACAAAAGCCATCAAATACACAATTACTACACTGCAAATAATAATTCATTAATTATTTGTACTGTGTGGTTCCTCCAGAGGAACCTCTTTATATGATTAACATTGTAAAAACACATTACATGTACACAGTTTCAGAATCTTTACTTTTATAATGTACACAAACTGGAAATGAGCAATCGAACAAACACAAATGAAAGATTTTCAATTGTCAAATCTGCTGTAATATAAAGTAATGAAAACACATTTACACAACAGACAAATCACTTAATTAAATAAAGACCAGAGACTATCCTCTACATCACAGGCATGTATCACCCTGGTAAGACAGTGTGTGTGTGTGTGTGTGTGTGTGTGTGTGTGTGTGTGTGTGTGTGTGTGTGTGTGTGTGTGTGTGTGTGTGTGTGTGTGTGTGTGTGTGTGTGTGTGTGTTGATGATGCAAGCTCTTGCGATTCTGAACAGAACTGTCCAGTTTACAGAAGAGCATACAGTAACTCCAAATTGCAGTAATAGTATATGATATTGTCAGTAATACAGTGCAGTTCAGACAGCATACAGCACAGCAGGGCAAACAGCTACAGTACATGTATGTGCTGTAACAGTGCAGAGTACAGCAGTCCAAAGTTACAGTAGAGAGAAGTACATTATCTGCCTATTTTCATCTCTGAATGGCCAGATAATGGAGGCTGATGTGAAGCTTCCTTTTAGCTGCACTCTTTGACCAGATCCCCTCATTGACAGTCCATGGACAAGGGCATGGTATCCCCTAACCCTAACCCTAAACCCCCCCCCCCCCCCCCCCCCCCCCGCTCTTTTCCTTTAAAACAACTGACCTGGTCCATAGTCCTCTTATCTAACAGTCCTGAGATTCTGTTTGGTGAGTGAACAATTTGGACTCTTAATGTTTCCACCTGCGGGAAAGTGTGTGTGAGTTTTATGCAGACAGCCCTTCCTGAAAATAACACATTGTACCAAAAACACTTGAGAAACCATCCTGTCTCGTTCTGCTGCCAATTCAATTAACCAGCAATTGTACTCATAAATGCCATGTACACATTACCAGGAGAGTCATTTCTACAGGGTGACTACATACAGTATGTTCTGTGCTGAGGTCAAAGGCTGGCTCAGATTAACTGAATGACATTATGTACACCGTCCTTATGTGTTGCTAGCTCTGCTGAAATCCAGATAAATACACAGTGTGATGTCAAATACTGCAGCACCAGTCTGAAGTGTGTGAGCAGTGAATTTCCACTCTCAGCGACTGGGATGGTGCACAAGGCCTCAGCTTGCCCAGGAATGTGGACAAGTGCTTGTTTGGTGTGCTGGCATGCAGGATGTTGCAGAGCAGAGGTGGGATACTCACATGTTTTAACATGACTATCTGCACCTCGTTCCCAAAGCTAAGGATTAAAGCAGGACTAGGATCAGATATGGAGATAAGTTTGTCTGGTAGTATGACTCCTGCAGACCCTGATTCCTGATGAAGCTTTACAGGATGGTGGTTAGGCAGGTTAGGACATACTGTACCATGAAACCTGGATGATGATGATGATGCGATAAAGTACATGCCAGTCTGAGCTGAGATGACCTCAACTGATTAACAATAAAGCTGTTTTAGTAGCAAACAGTAAGAAGTAATTACACATAGCAACACAGAGGTAACACACAACAGACTGTACAATGTTAACATGAAATGAAGCACTTAGGATGAAGCAGCAAACACTAATATCAGCAAAACACCAAAAACAGGAAATAGTGAATAAATAATAGTAGTAAGAAAATGTAAAATAATACTAATAATTGTAAGTGAATTATGTTCATGAGAAAATGGCTTTTTATTGTAAACATCTGGATTTTAATATGTAGTTTTACTATGTTCCATACAGTCACTGGTTTCATTTCAGTATGCTTTAAGTCAACGTGATGACCTGAAATCTTGAGATTCACAGTGAGCATCATGCTGCTGCCCACATTGTATTGAGTGGAATCCACTTGCTGGCAGGTGAATGATTTTGGGACTTTCTGCAAAAACACTCCACGTCCTGAGTCCTATCATTTTAGACTGAAGCTCAGCAAAGATCCAGAATCAGTGCAGTCAGACAAGAACACTGAAGCCAATCCCTACTGACTGAGTAAAGATGAATCCTCACATATTGTGACTAGTGACAGAGATAGAAAACATGACTCAGAGATGAAAAATTTCCAGCGATATTATGCATGCAACAAAAATAGGGCTGGTTGATATCTTTAACTGATGTGTGTATAGGGTTGCCAACTTTCTCACCTCCAAATGAGGGACACTTTGTTGTGTGTGTGGGCAGGTACCAGTGCAGGCCCCAGAGCGCACACGTGCACCCAGCAGGTGGCCCACAGTAATTCCAAAGTGTCATTAGCCATACGATAGACCTACTGATTTCACAGTTTAGTAACACAAAACCCATATTGTACTTGCTTAGATGTGTGGTTAACAGTAACATGCCACAGACACTGGAAAGCTTTAGGCCTAAACCAAACTAACTCTTAGTAATACATGGGAGGTCCATACAATTTTATATATTTTATAAATAGAAACATTTTATTCTAACTTTTGCATGTAGGGTGCAGAACTTTTTGTTATCATCCATCTGTATATAACTTTTGCATCTCGGCTGTAGAACTATTTATCATCCATCTGTATTAAATGTTGGTCTCTCAAACTATTTCATGTGTTGTTTGGACCAGTTTCTGTTGAGCTTTATTCTGTTGTCTCAGTCTATTATTCTTTCTGTCTGTCTTTCTGTTGTAATCATCAGTTGCCTGTGTCTTTGTTGTCTGCCTCTCTGTTTCTGTTGCTATCCTCAGTTGGGCTGTCTCATGGACCTTACCTTACCTTGCAGTAAATGACAGAACCCCCCCCCCCCCCAAAAAAAAAAAAAAAAAAATATATATAAAGCTTTAGCTTTAGTGTCCCGGTTTGGAAAGTGGAAGTACACAATAGCATGGCTAATGGTAAACTGCTACTGTAAAGCATCACCTTATGCTCTAAAGAAAGAGAGCCTATAAATGTGCGTTTTCATGATTCACTGATGGGAAAAAATTGTTTTCTAAATGTTAGTTAATAACGTGATGTTGACTAAACAAAAACTGTGAGGACAGTGCAGCACCAGGACAGTCTACAGGTCACACAGGCTGGAGCTGGGACTGTTCCAGTGTTTTATAGAACACAGTAGGCCAGGTAGATTGGTGATCCTGGAGTTTTTTTCTAAATCAGTTTGACAAACAGATACTTTTGGCATACTGCAGATTTTACTACATTTTGGCCAAATCAGTATGGACTGCTAATATAGTAGGTGTTTTCCAATGCAGTCATAGTCTAAAAACAACATTGACCACCCCCTCATTTCGGGTCAGCACAGTCATCATGGTGGGGAGTATCCAGTAGTAGCACTAGTCTGCCAAATCATCCACAACATGCTCATTGGACATAATTTCATCCCACAGAACATGAATCACTGATGATCAACAACATAGTCTGTCCTCCCAGATCTGTGTTAAAGATGGTAAATGTATCTGTCCTCACATATAGAAGAGCAATCAATACTGATCCTTCACCTATATTCTAACTGATAGTGAAGGTATTATATCTGAACCTTGACCTGGGTAAATGACTGTGTGGTGTATAAGTCAAGGATGAGAATTAGTTTGTGGTCTCTATAGGGACAGAGTGTTAGCTTTGTCTGTCCCACTATTCTATGAGCCCGTATCAAAGCACAAATCAAAGTCTGGAAGTGAATGCTGACACACCTGCGCTGTGACGGCTGGCTGACTATGAACTATGAAGGCCCACATAAAAAAGGTGCTCACAGTGGGTGTGTCATATTTGCTTCTCTTTGTATCTGTTATCTTATTGAGTGGGACATTTTGAGTTGTTGTGAAACTACTTCTTCTTTGCACCACAGTGAACGGACGTGACTAAGAAAATACCAACTGTGTGGAAACTGTCACAGAAGGTTCACTGGAAGTGGTGTAGAATGTAGGAAAAAACGTCCAAAAATAACCTGCTTTTGCAAATGTCTGCTTATTTGATGGTGAGGAGGCACATCAAGAGGGTTTTCCTGGTAGCACGTCATTGCCTTTTAATATGTACAGCCGTCCTTGTGGTTTCATCCATTTTCTTTGCTTATGTTCTCTTTCCTTTTCTTTTTCCAAATCTTGGGGTGGACCAACATCTGTTACTGACGATAAAGCCCAAAGAGATGTGTATATAAACTCTACAAATAAACTTGACCTCTGATTAAATTGCCTCTTTATTCATCACTTCTAAGAGCTCTTGATGTAACACTTTTTTCTTTATAGACCACCAGCACTGCACAAGTATTTAAAGTATTTGTAAAAGTAATTGGACTACACTCTGAAGCTCCAGATGGGAAATGTTTCTTGTAAGTGAGGCTGGTAAAGAACAGAGCCACTCTCTGAGATGTTGTGGTTGCTTTACGTCACCAGACATTGACATGCAAGCCTGTTAACTGACTTCTTGTAAGTTCTGCATTTCCACTGAAACCCTTGTATTAAAAAAAAAGGATCTAAAGTGAGAGGGATGCAATGAAGAGGCACATTTGTCTGCTGACCTGAAATTAGTACTGCTGCAGGCTGGGATGGATAATGTGTTGCATGGTGTGTTCATTTGATGATTTGACACATGGGAGCTTTGTTAATTGATATTTAGTTTTAATGTTGGTGCAGTCTTTTACACTTACCTTAATGCTGCGTTGCTCTATTTGTGATTGTTAAATCTTACTATCATTTAGTCTTCATGTTCAAATAAATAATATAAAACTCTGACATAGAATGATTAAGTTTATGTCATGAAGTGATAATAGAGATGATCAAAAAACTGAAGGAAGAAATGTTTATGTATATAAAGATGGGTGTAGCAAGGTGTGATGTCACCCGTTGGTTTTACTGTAACTGGTTTGAAGATCAGAGTTGCAGTCTGTGCTTGGTGCCATCATTTCCATTTGGATCCAGGACCTTCCAAATAAGGAGAACGGGTTGTTGTTGCCTTTCACGCCCTGGAAACCCTGCTATCTCGCACCCAAGCAAACGCTGCTTTACTGCCAACACCGAGCAGTACAGACTTGAGCTATTATTAGCTTTTTTTGATCAATTGTATTAACAGGGCAGATATTGTAACATTAAACTTAATAAAACATTGCATGACAACATCCTGTCAGGGTCTTGTTAGTGTAACTGTACCACACCAACAGTATAACTGCTTGCCGGAGGTGGGAGGTGGTTAGTAGCTAACGTTCGCTACTAAACTATTTTACCTCATCATCTTCAGCTAACATTAGTGATTATTATGGCTGATATTCACAGCTTGAGTGATTCCGGCAGTGACACTATGCGTTGCCTTGGCAACAGCTCGAGTACTGTAAAAATCCTATGATGTCATTCAACCTGAGTATGCTAATCATCAGCAACATACAGCCCAATTACTGTACTTGATTTTATTAAGTTCTAGTGATTCAGCAGAACAGGGATGTGCAGCTAATATCGCTACATCAAAGGGAGCTGACTACTGCACCACAATGTTTGGCCTGTATATACTCAGTTCAGAAGTGCCTTCAAGGGCAAAGGCAAGGTCCGTCCCCTTACTGGGCAGTCCAGTAATTGCTAAATATAGATACTAGTTCAGCATGAGGTCTGAGAGAGGGAAACATCTAGAGAAAAAGAGAGCAGCAGGTGAGCCAACTGTCAATCACAGCTGTCAATCAACTCCCACTTGACAGACATCAATCTACTATGAGTCTTCAAATGTTATTAACAGAGCAATTATTTCCAAAATGAACACCAACACACATTATAGGACCTGAATTTAGCAAATTATTTAAAAATGACTTGAAGATGTCTTGTCTTTGCATACAGTTCAGACACACTTACAGTACCTGCCAAAGGTTTGGACATACTTTCTTATTCTAGTGAATGGGATTTTGTGTCCTTACTTATGACTGGAACTGTATACAAAAAAGACTTTTCTGAAATGCTGTGTCTCAACTGTAGGACTAGCCTGTTCCCTAGCCACAGCTGATGTCCTGACTTAAAACACTGACAAAAATGGAGACTGAACAGACCTTCTAAGAAACCATGTCTGACCAAAGTTGTCTAGTATTATAAGTCATTAGAGTTATGTTAAATTTATATTTGCATGTTTCTGAAAATATAGTCAGTCATTGCTTTAACTTTTTTCATCATTGTCCCCCCAGAGCCAGGCGTGTGCTCCAGAATGGGTTCCTTTCCGCTGGGTCCATGTTTTGGTTCAATCCTTCTGTCACGAATTGCGGAAATCATGAGGAAACTCATCTCACTCATCTCAACTAAGGCGGGAAAACACAGGAAGTAAAAATAACCACACACGCACACACACGCAAAAGGAGAACAACTTTCAAAATAAGACAGGGACTAAAACGCAACATAAACTACAGAACATAGTGGTGACAGCACCAATAGTTCCATGGCCCATCCACCTATAAGCTGGATCTAGCCTGTAGAAAACAAATGTACAAAAAGGAGACAAAAAACAGCAAGGTGAAACAAGCAAGACAGCAGTGACAGTGACAACCTAAAATGAGTTAGTATATATGGTACAAAACATAAAAAATACTATATAATGTACAGTTTACATTGTTAACAAACATGAACTGGCTCAGGGTTCAGACAAAGGAGGAGAACACATGTTTGAATATCCAAAACCAAAAGTAATTTATTAAAGTCACTTTATTACATAACTAAACCAAAACTACATGTTAAATCAGTAGAATCAATAGTGTATGGAAATGCATAGATGAGGGAAAATGTTGTATGCTTAAAAGTGACAAATAAAAACAAAGAAGGGATGTGGGTGGTGGGAGAGCGAGTGATAGACTGAGTAGCCCACAGCCCAGGTGAACTGTTTCTGGCTGATGGCTGATGACATGTGAATTTGCATTTAAAAGTCAAAATTGAATTCCCCAGTTGAAGGAAATTATTCACCACCTCAGGTCAAAGTCAAACTACACCTTAAATGTCACTGAAACAAAAAAATGAATATTCATTTGTAATTCTGTGCAAAAATGTTAAAACACATCTAAATCTCTACCTATCCACTTCAAAAAGATAGAAATAACCTCAAGTTACTACAAGCCAACCACAGCCTGAATCCTCAACTTAAATGCATGAACAGTTTGTCAACACTAGTCTCTGTCTGCTTGCTGAGAGCAGTATGACATATGGGAGTTAAGCCAACATAAAGAATCATTCCCAAGCCTCTTCTCCAGTGATTCAATACCACTGTATTATGAAGACTCATCTGTGACATTGACCGCACTAAGCAGTAACTTGCAGCCAATTACCAAAACACTGAACCTCCCGAGTCCTGCAGCAACGCGATTAATCAACAGCAAGTCATAATATATCTTTATGATCAAGGGCTGATGTCGAAAGTGTTTAAATTAAAAAGGAACTTTATTAGAGAAGTGAAATTTCCCTTAGCATTCCCCATTGCAACACGTTAGTCTCGACTCATACACTTCATACCAGTATTTCTGAACTGATCTCTTTATTATTTTAAAAAAATAATAATTTATAGGCCTTATCCTTAAGATGTTTAGTTATTAATAAATGCGTTCATATACTGGTCAGCCATAACATTAAACCTAATATTGTGTAGGTCCCCTTTGTGCCACTAAAAAAGCTCTGATCTAGGCAAGGACTCCAAATGACCTCTGAAGGTGTCCTCTGGTATCAGGCATCAAGACGTCTACACAGATTCTACTGGTTTTTCTAGCACATCCCACATATGCTTGATCAGACTTAAGAATTTGGCCAAGGCAACACCTTGAACACTTAGTCATGTTCCTCAAACCATTCTACACAACTTTGGCAGAGTGCATTATCCTGCTGAAAGAGTTTTGTCCCTATAATAACCCTGTCACAGGTTCACCAGTTGTCCATCCTTGAAACACTTTTGGTAGGTACTGACCACTAAATACTGAGAAGACCCAACAAAACCTGCCATTTTGAAGATGCTCTGACCCAGTCATCTAGTCATCACAATTTGGTCTTTGTCAAAATCACTCAGATTCTTACACTTGTCCATTTTTTCTTCTTCCATCACATCAACTTCAAGAACTGATTGTTCACATGCTGCCTAATAGGTCCCACCCCTTGCCATTATAATGAGATAATCAATGTTATGCACTTTGCCTGTCAGTGGTTTTAATGTTTTGGCTGATAGGTGTATATCATAAAAAAGTGTGGTTTATTTTGAACTGCAGTAAACAGGGGTCTCTGTCAGGACAAGAACGTACAGTCATGAGACTGAATCATTGATCAAATTGATTAAGGGTTCATGCTTCCTCCCGGCACGAACACCTTCTAACAAAAAAAGGAGATTGTTCCCAGACACGGCTATGTTTCATATTAATAAAAGTGTGAAGAATGAAGAGTATGATAGTAACTGTTTGGTAGTAACTCAATCTGTCTGGCCCCCACTTAGCTGGTCCATCAAGTGGACCAATTACCTTCTTTTCCTTTTTGTAGCCTCACTAAAAATCTGTCTCGTATAGTTGAAGAAAAATATAGAAAATATGAGAGCAAAGTGAATAGCATCTTTTAGTTAAAGCTTTAATAATCTAGTCTTTATTCACTCTGTCTAATCAAGCGGTCCAAATTAGAACTCCCACTATCTGTCTGTCACAGCCCACTCATCAGGGAGGACAAGAATGTTGCTCAAGTCTTAATAAAGGCCTGTGTTTGTTATCTCTAGCTCCTCTAGGACTGCAGAGTACAGCAGAAATCTCAGTCCAGCTGCTCACTGTGAAGGCTCAAACACTGCAACATACTACCATCTATAAAGAACTGCTTCTAGTCATATAGCAGTAAAAGATGTGCCTTAACTATGAATAATCATACTCCCCCTGGCCTCTCTTGTGTTTAAAGATGGAAGTAATGCAGTATTGTAAGGTTGATGCAACTGATGTAAAGGCTCTGTTGGACTTGGACTTCACTTTTTAAATGTGTTGTCAATTTTACATGTTGGTCTCATCTTGGATAAGCCTCTGTATGACTTCTCTGGAGAAAATGTCACTACAGCAGTCAGGAACTGTTTTTTAAGTTTTTTTCATCCTCTCAACATCACCAACAAAGTCACCTATACAAATAATCAGAAAAGAATTCTCAGGAGACCAAAGATCCATGTAACCTACTTAAATAATACAAATGAATTTTGTCCTTTTCAGAAAAAGGTGGAAAAAATGTTTGTGCTTACTGAAAAAAAGAATAGATTTTGACTATAGTATCTCTGACTTTTGGAGACAGAAGTGACCATATTTGGACAAGAGAGTGGACCTGACCTTAGTGCTAGCTGCTAGCCAAAGAAAAACAGGCTTAACCATTCAAGTAAAATGTCATAACCAGAAAAAACTGAGCATATGATTACTTGCAGGGTATTTTACTGCAACCAAACACAGAAAATACTTTTTTAGTTTACCAAAATGTTACAATTAACTTAAATGAAGTGAAAACACAGTTTAAACGCTACAGCTACGGCTATGCCTTTACTCAACACCATGGTCAGGTTACCTAACGAATGTTGTTGCCTACCTGTGATGACACCCACCTGTCACCATGCCCAATAATTATGTATAACTTTAAGCCTCAATTAAATAACCTTAATAAAAACAAACAAACAAACAAAACAGGGAAATTAGTTTGTTTGTACCAGGCTATAAACATGTTTATTTCTCCTTTAAAGTTGGGCATTTTAGTAAGTGGAGTCTATGGGGATTGACTTGGTTGTGATGTGACACTCTGAAGCCTGTGTTTCAATTTACTGACATATTCAGCTGCTTCAATGCTCCAAGCTGACTGAGAGGCTGAGACGTTTGTCAATCAAACTACACCCTCATGCATACCCCACTTTATGTAAACCTTTCTGATGATAGAATCACAGAGTTTGCTTGCACTTGACTGGACTTGACACTTTTTGTCATGTGTCATATACAGTAGCTGCTTATCATCTACGTACATGAAAGTGACAAAGACTTCAGAGGAACAGGATGATGAACAAAAAGACCATTATACATTCTGACTGTAAGTAATGACTGTTGAGTCATAAAACACTCTGGGCATTATTGTAAATTCATTACAAGTTCACATGAAACACCAGAAAAAATGAAACACCAGTGGAGGTTCAGCAGGTTAAAACATGGCCTGGATTTTCCAAGATATGATCTTATAAATAGTGTAATATTGCCCATATATGGACTGTTTTTGTTCCAATTTTCAGCACTTTTATGTTAAAGAATGAAACCTTATATCCATTAAATAACAAAACATGAAATGTGGAATCGTCTGCTTTTGGCAAAAAACAAACTTTAAATATGAAAAAAAAAATAAAACTGAAAAAAACATTTTTTCAATAAAGTTTAATTTTACAAGTTTGATGTATTTTGTAAGTAATTTTTACTTGACCAAAACAACCCAACTGCAGTTTGATTATATTACCTGAAATACACAAAAGAAAATTAATAATAATAGACATTTGCAAATGAAGTCTTCAAAACATACAAAACTAATCAATCAATCAATCGATCAATATTTATTCATATAGCGCTCGACCGGGTGGGGCAAGAATGAAATAGATAGATAGATAGATAGATAGATAGATAGATAGATAGATAGATAGATAGATAGATAGATAGATAGATAGATAGATAGATAGATAGATAGATAGATAGATAGATAGATAGATAGATAGATAGATAGATAGATAGATAGATAGATAGATACAGTTGCAAGAAAAAGTATGTGAACCCTTTGGGATTACTTGGATTTCTGCATAAATTTGGAATAAAATGTGTTCTGATCTTCATCTAAGTCACAACAATAGACAAACACAGTCTGCTTAAACTAATACTGCACAAAAAATTATATGTTTTAATTTTTTTATTGAACACAACATGTAAACATTCACAGTGCAGGGTGGAAAAAGTATGTGAACCCCTACTCTAATGACTTCTCCAAGAGGTAATTGGAGCCAGGAGTCAGCCAACCTTGAGTCCAATCAATGTGATGAGATTGCAGGTGTTGGTTAAAGCTGCCCTGCCCTATAAAAACACACACCAGTTTTGGGTTAGCTGTTCTCAAGAAGCATTGCCTGATGTGAACCATGCCTCGCACAAAAGAGCTCTCAGAAGACCTACGAACAAGAATTGTTGACTTACATGAAGCTGGAAAGGGTTACAAAAGTATTTCTAAAAACCTTGATGTTCATGTGTCTACGGTAAGACAGATTGTCTAAAAATGGAGAAAGTTCAGCACTGTTGCTCCTCTCCCTAGGCGTGGTCGTCCTGTAAAGATGACCGCAAGAGCACAGCGCAGAATGCTCAATGAGGTGAAAAAGAATCCTAGAGTGTCAGCTAAAGACTTACAAAGATCTCTGGCACATGCTAACATTTTTGTTGACGAATCTACAATAAGGAAAACATTAAACAAGAATGGAGTTCATGGGAGGACACCACGGAGGAAGCCACTGCTGTCAAAGAACATTGCTGCACGTTTGAAGTTTGCAAAAGAGCACCTGGATGTTCCACAGAACTACTGGCCAAATATTCTGTGGACAGATGAATCCAAAATTGAGTTGTTTGGAAGGAACACACAACACTATGTGTGGAGAAAAAAAGGCACAGCACACCAACATCAAAACCTCATCCCAACTGTGAAATATGGTGGAGGGGGCATCATGGTTTGGGGCTGCTTTGCTGCCTCAGGGCCTGGACGGATTGCTGTCATCGATGGAAAAATGAATTCCCAATTGTATCAAAACATTTTGCAGGAAAACTTAAGACCATCTGTCCACCAACTGAAGCTAAACAGAGGATGGGTGATGCAACAGGACAACGACCCAAAGCATAAAAGTAAATCAACAACAGAATGGCTTAAACAGAAGAAAATCCGCCTTCTGGAGTGGCCCAGTCAGAGTCCTTACCTCAACCCGATTGAGATGCTGTGGCATGACCTCAAGAGAGCAATTCACACCAGATATCCCAAGAATATTGCTGAACTGAAACAGTTTTGTAAAGAGGAATGGTCCAAAATTCCTCCTGACCGTTGTGCAGGTCTGATCTGCAACTACAGGAAACGTTTGGTTGAGGTTATTGCTGCCAAAGGAGGGTCAACCAGTTATTAAATCCAAAGGTTCACATACTTTTTCCACCCTGCACTGTGAATATTTACATGTTGTGTTCAATAAAAAATTAAAACATACAATTTTCTGTGCAGTATTAGTTTAAGCAGACTGTGTTTGTCTATTGTTTTGACTTAGATGAAGATTAAAACACATTTTATGCCCAATTTATGCAGAAATCCAAGTAATCCCAAAGGGTTCACATACTTTTTCTTGCAACTGTAGATAGATGGATGGATGGATGGATGGATGGATGGATGGATAGATAGATAGATAGATAGATAGATAGATAGATAGATGCTACAGTTTTCTGATTTTAGTTAAAAGCACATTTAATTAAGGAATATATTGTAATCATTTTCAACCCCTGTCCATGATAATATCTCACCCAAAAGTGGGTGTGACTACAACACTCATGTAGTACAAAAGAACTCATAATTCTTGATGTTTATGACCATTATTCACACACTGCCCCTGGCTACAGTGACTTAACAATGTTGAAATATTTGCAAACAGTCTCAGCAGCATATCAACAAGATACTACGAGCAGCCCCCATTCCTGAGAAGTCCACTTAGCATTTCCCATAATGGGGCATACTTGTCATAGCAGGGTCTGTTATTTCAGATGTTTGATTACTGAGAAACTGAGTTCCCATGGAGAAGAAGAGATGTAACGGACCAGAACAGAGTAGAGACATTTTCATTCTGTGACCTGGTACTGTAGCTGTCAGCATGGCCCTGGAGTATTATTTCCTTTCTTGAGAATGGTTTGATGACTGTCTCAGTGTTGTTGGTTTCCTGCTGTCTAGACACAAGGTTATACTTCATGTACAGGACATTTTTTGATATACTTCATTTAAAAGGTGGCAGGTAGAACAAACAACAATTATATGTGTTTGGTATTGACAGGCAACAGTGGAAGAATCAATACTGATAGTTACTGATTGTGTTTCATGTTCAGTCCAGTCTAGACACTGCCAGTCAGGAACCCAAATCAGTAGTCAGCATGTGGAACCACTTCATCGTTCTGCATGCATTTAGCCTGTAATTGCCCACAACCTTGTGTGACACATTGGTTGAGACAACACTATTTCTCCGCTTTGTATTTCTATCTATATTTGTCATTTGTCCGTTTGCCAGTACAACATCCTATTGTTCCAGGTTTGTTTGTGTTTAGTATTGTTTTCTTATATTTACATTTGCTTTTTTCTGGTCTCACTCAGTCTCAACAGGAAAGGCAAACCAGGAAGAGTGCAGGCTTAGAAGCCACTCTGACACAGTGGCCAAATCATGTAATTACAACTTCTACATCTGTCTAGCTTCTACATGATGCACACTGGCCCAAAAAAAAATTGCCCATAGAATTACATAGTGAAAGAGACGTCTGTAAATCAGTGGATACATTTTTTTTAATTTCACAACCCCTGCAAATTCCCACAACACTCAGGTGTCACTTTTCTGCGTGACACATGCCCAGGCCACGGGTAACAGAATGAAAAACACAGGCAGCAGAGAAGAGAATTCTAGGGAATCGTAAACAAACAATACTGAATAGTAAATGATTTCAGACATGGTCCATGGTTTTGTTTTAAGAAACATATTCAGATAGATTTGATATATGGTACTTGTTCTATAAAGTCATATATCTTATGTGTACTCCAACATGGTGAAAGCTGCATGTGTGGCTCTGTGATTCTCTGTGTTTCTCAGCTGCAGAGCAGAAGTGTTTTCATCAGCAGCTCAGAGTGTACTGTTGTCAGCCAGGCTTGACAGCACACTGCTGCATTCTTTCGAAACGTGGTGACTAGCACTAAGCAACTCAACAACTAAAGACCTGGATCAGACAGCTGGCAGCAGCTGACAGGAGAGCTGGGAACCAGCAAAGCTGCTGTACTCTGAATGTTGGACTTCTCAGAAGGGACTGGCTGTTGATGATAGAAACAAAGAAAGATCAAGAGAGAACAATGAAATCTCAGTGCTGTCTGTAATGTGATTTTTAGAGCTTTCTTTGTTATTATGACTCAGACAGTTATCCAGTTATGCTTCTCAGCCATTCTGTAAATATGTCCAGCAGGAAGGATTTGTATTGGATTTGTTAATTGTAAGACATTGTTCTGTGCTGAATCAGCAGCATAAACTGATTCCAAGCTATGGACTATGCTCTTCAGTGCGGGAAGGCTCCTCCTCCCTCCATCACTGTGCTGCCACCTCCTTTTAACTGTTGTGTGAATTCCCACAAAGAGGTGGCAGGAGCAGGGGGAACATTCAAAAGGGGTGGTGCCTCCTTTCAGGCATGCATGTAGTTCTCACACTATATCCAAAAAATGAAACTTTTTGAAGATTTAAGCTTTTGTGAAATACATATCAATATTATTTAGATCTTTGTGCATTCATTGGTGCCAGACATGTGGATCAGCACAAAGACTGGGAGGAGTGAGACACTCTTAGCCTGGCATTATCAAAAGTAAAACAATATGCCCTCAACACCTCCAGTGCTGCATCACATGTTTTTTGATAAACATTTCCTTGTTATTCATCATTTGTATGAACAAATTATTTCCGTTCCCCGTTCCTCCGTTGTTTTTTCAATTGAAAACAAACACAACATATAACAGTCTCAGCAATAAGGAATAATTAAAACAAAAGAATTCAATGTAATAGAAAGGAAGAGTTAAAGTTCACATACACATACACTCATACAGTATAAAACCATTTGTGCATACTCATATATACAGACATATATGCACATAGTATTCCCAAAATACTCTTAATTAACTATATAAATACTAATATATAAATACACATATACCCATACCTACATTTATATAGACACATTTCTACATATATACATATACATATACATACATTCAAATATATATATATGAATTCACCATTAAAAAACAAGTAAATAGCATAAACTTAATAAATAAAAGGAGGAAAATATAAACAAAAATGATGATGATGATGATGATGATGATGATGATGGTTATTATTATTAGTATTATTAGTATTATTACACTATTAAATAATATTGATAGAATTGGCATATTATTGGCCTGCTCATGCAACTTATGGGCCTTGTTTTATTGTTGTATCTGGTGGAGGTTAAACTGATTAAGACAGTATGACAGCCCCTGACTAACCTACCTTAAATGTACTGATGCTGGTGTGGATATGAATTACTGTTATGTTATTTTGTGTCCATAAGGTATTCAGGGGAATGTGCACTCACTAATTACTTTAATCACATAGCCTATGTATATTCTAAAAGAAATGACTATTTCAGTGTTTTACTTAAAATTGACACCTTTTATTTAATGTGTAACTTGGTTTATTTAATTTAATTCTATTTAATTTTGATTTTTCATTTTAATATGTAAATTTGAACAGTTGCACCAAGTAGTATTAACTAGAATAATGTATTGACTGTACAACCTGATAAAACCAAGCAAAATTGACTTGGGCGACGGAAGTTGACCTTTGGTGACATCACATGAAGTAATATTTAGTGGCCAAAAAATCTTCTTTTTTTGCAGTATGGCCAGCCAGGCACGCTCCATATTTGTAGTTATTTCTTTAGTTATTTACTTTATTATAATATATATGTTTAATTTATTACGTTGTATCCATTCCTGTATTTATCATGACCTAGGAGCTAGGTATGACATGAGCGTATCATTAACTGTTGGAAGTGCAGTAAACTCCCCAGCCAAGTATTACAAAATGTGATGTTATCTTTCATTCCAATTCTACTGTTTATTACTATGTTAACAATGCAGTAATGGGTTAATTATTAACTTCATTTTCTATCAGAAAACTAGATTATGTTTCTGTAAGTATCTCTGTCTCTGTCTCTCTGAGTATGAAAACCTGCTCCGCAGTCCTCTTTCTGTAAAAATGTATTTAGAAGTTGATGTGAAGCTAATATGAATCTTCAGCGTCCAAATGAGTCAAATCTTCATCTTCTATGTTTTAACGTTACAGTGTTTTTAGTGGCAAAGTTCCTCTTTTTGTTACTATACTTCCACCACAGCTCAACAGGGAAACACTAAGAGGGAATTTGATGCTAAAAAGACTGTAAATGTGTCAGATATCACTTGAGATGACTAACTCACACTGATGAAGCTCAATAGAAGCTGATCATCTACTTTATAATGCATTTTAGAACTAAATGCCTGAATGAATGAATGAATGAATGAATGTGTTACGGCCTTAATCCGTATGTATTGTTTCTCCCCTTCCTCTGTGTGTGTCTACCCCACTGTTTGCAGTTGATCCTGGAAGCTGATGACTGGCGGCTGGTGGTGAATTAGGCTGATTGGTGTGGGGCGACTCCAAAGAGAGTGACGGCGGATAAAAGGCCGGTGTGCGCTGCCGACGGGGGCAGACACCATAGAACATTCTTGTATAGTCATTCTGTGCAGCAGGTCGTGTGTTTGGGTTACTCAGAGTTGGGCCAGAGGTAAGAAGAGTACAATTAGATACACTGTTTTCATTGTATTATCCTATGCTAGGTTTAGGGGTGCTGATCCCGTGTATTTCTGTTTAGTTAGTTAGGTTTTTGTTTTAGACATATTCGATTGTTTGGTTATTCATCACCTTAGTCATCAGGCAGTAAGCTCCATTTTATTCGTAAGGAGTCCTCTTTTCGTTATCTTTGTTTATTGGTTTATCAGCACCTGGTGGCCCTGTTCTGTTGGATTTATTATTTGTCACCACGTGTCGATATAAAATATAATAAATATCACTTTATTTTACAATCCTTTCCACCGGGTTGAGTGTGTGTTACTTTCCCTTTTCCCCTACGAGCTGGGTTCGTAACAGAATGGAGGAATGATTACAGCAAAGAAAACATCTTTCACTGTTTATATGGACACCTGACTGTTGTTGAAAGACACACTTCAAAAATAATGAACCTTTCCTTTAACATCAGGTCCTACAACAGAACTTAGACCAGGCCCTGGTGTAGACTTTAAACTGGGGGCACTGCATTTTCTCTCTGGGTTCCCAAACTCTGAAATAGCCCCCCGGTTGAAATTTGTCTCAATGATTTCTTTTACTTACCGATGAAATTATGTTGTCTTTATTGCTTGACCTTCATTTTCTTTGTACTGTCCAAATAACCTGTTATTTCATCATGTCTCAAATACTTGCATACAGCATGTACAGGAGAGTCATTGCTGTTGAGTACTGATTACATTTTGCAAGGTCATGCCAATGGAAAGTTGGTTAATGTTTGGAAATAACAGTATCAGCTAAATGTAGAACACAGGAGAGTTTTAATTTGAGTAGATGACAATGCTTCGGTTCAAACAGGCTGAGAGGCAGGTTCCATCTATCACTGTATGTACTGTCTCTAATGTTAAATGATTGTCACATAGTTCTGTGACTCACAGTAAGACATGAGTGAACATGTGTCTTGACAGGTCTCTTACTCAAAGCTCACTGTACACTTTATTTCCTCTTTTGCTCTCTCTGTATTACTTCATTCAATTCCAATCTTACACTAATTCCGAAATTCACATTGTCATATTTACAGGAGGATGTCTATGACTCGTGGTCACATTGCTAACAGTGAGGTTGAGAAAAGGCCTTCAAACAGGATGTGTTTCATTAGACATTAAGTGTAGATCCTATGGACCATCTATAAATTACCAGAGGAAATCACAAAGTAAACTTTAAAGAGGATCAGCAGCAAAGTGTCTGTGAATGATATATTTAGCATATTTCTCATAACCCCTTTAATCTAGTTAAGTACTGACTGATAAATGTAAGTTTTATAATGGCTGTGACAATCAAAGCATGATGTTTATGTGAGTAAACAGAAATACATCAAAGATGATGTTTACATTTTAATCCTGTCTTTCCTTGAATATGTGTTCTGTCATTTAAAGACTGCGGCCTGCTGGTTGCTTTGTGAACTACAGCCTGAGGGAAAGAGAACCTTGCAACAATACAAGGAAACTATCTAAACAGATAACAAGAGGACACAGCATGGATTAATAAAAAATAATAAAAACTGAAATGACATCAGAGAAAACACTTTGAAATAACCTGCTCTGAATTCTACTGGAGGGATGAACACCATTCTTCTAAGAGATACTCCCTCATTTAGTGTTTTAATGATGGTGGTGCAGAGCGCTGTCTAACACATTCATTCAAAACTCCACAAGTGTTCAGTTGGGTTGAGATGTGGTTACAGTTTAGACCATAGCATATGGTTCCCATCATTTTCATCCTCATCAAACCACTCAGGACCCTCATGCTCTATGGATGGAGGCATCAGGATAGAAATGATTCATCACAATATAAAGATGATAACTCAGAAGAAATTTGTATTAATTTGCAGTGACTCTGGAATAGGGAAGAAGAATTGCAACAATTGGTTTGATCATTGTAATCTAAGCTTGTGGATGTAGGATCACTGCTTTTGCCTCATCACTGTGTGTCTTGTTTAATGTGTTTTGTTATCATTAGGAGGCCCATTGCCTTTCCTTTGTTTTGGCTTATATCTAAATAACGTAGAAACTTAGAGTCTTGGGTGTGGGGACCCTACTGAAATGTCAAGAAATCATTTATGACAGGATGCTCTTGTTTTGGGGTTGTATGACCAGTGTAAGATGTTCTGCTCCATGGTTATCTTCTATTGGGTAAAATGATAAAGGCTGGTATGTTTGACCAATCACAGATGATTTCTTTATCTGAGCTGAGTTCATTCTGTATGTATGCTGCCTCCTTATTGTACAATAATAATTGTTTAAATCTTCAACCAGCAGTGTTTTGTGTATTAGTTCCTATTTGTGGTAAGTGTTTTTAGACAATTTCCATGACAACCCTTCCCTCTAAGAGGACAAGTGGACCCAAACTGTCCCAGCAAAATGCCCCCCACAGTATAACAGAGCAACCAGATCCCCAAACATTCACACCTGTACTGTTCTCTTGGTGCACATGAACTCTTGTTGAAAACAAGGTGATGGATGACTCATCTGACCAAATCACTTTTTTCCACCTCTCTGTAGACCAGTGTCTGGGGTTTATGTATTGCAATACTATTATAATATCTCTCTTGGACTGTTTTTGCTGACACAGTCTGATCACATCCTGCACTGACATTGTCATTCACCAGAGGAAGAGTTGCTCTTTATTTATTCTTCTGTTCTCTTTTTCCTTACATATTACACTAATGTACAAGGATCACTGTTATCACATGTGGGCTGTCGACCACAGTTTCTGACCCTATTTACTGATGTCTTTACCATAGATCTAAATGCAGATGTCACATTAGTTACTACTCCCATTGAAACAGCAGCCAGTTGAACAGTCTTTGTGAGTGAAGCTCCTGCCATCCTTGCCCCAACAATCAAACATCTTTCAAACGACAAAGTCACAAAATCAGAATCAACTGAGGCTGCTCAGCATTTTTATACATGCCACAGAACATAACCAGTACAAGGTCTCTTTTACCGTAGAAAAAAAAAAAAGAAAAAGAAAAAAAATATATATATAAAGAACAGATAAGCAAAAGGAAAAGATACAATGTTCACCTCTAATGCTAAACCCTGTGTGTGCTAAAGGTTAGGAGCTTCTCATGAACGACATGAGCACCAATCCCATCACTTCTTTCACCAGTTAAACTAGAATTTTATAGTGGGAAACTATATTTTTAGATGTGTTTTTCCTTATTCACCCAAATAATGATTACAGTCCTCCATGGGAAACGTCCTCAGAATGACCTTTTAAACATCAACTCCCTTTACAGAATTTACTGGGAAACAAAGTGAGCTGGAAACTGAAATCTCATTAGTATCTGTACTAAACAAGTTTTAATGTTGTTGCCATTGAAATATGTTGAAATATGTTTGAACGGTTTATTCATTCCATTTTCTCCAATAAGTGGTGTAACAAATACAAGGAGGTGGATTCATACTCTAACTGCACAATAAAATGTATATTTAATATGTGTCAGACTATGAAGGTGGAGAACAGGCTGACAAGTCAAACATCACTGTCTGGTAATGTTTGTTAGACCAGTATTAGTATAACAAAGCTAGAGTGCTTCCTGTTTTTGAGTTGGAGCTGTTTGTTTTGGTAAGGAAAATGTTTAAGTCTCTAAGCTTCATCTCAGACTTTGTCACACTGTCTGCTGGCTCTAGCTGGGTTTCTTCTTCTGCTGCTGCTGTGTGAAGCAGACTGAGGCAGGGCGTAAACACATGTGTGTTGAAGCGTGATAGGAATGATGTGATTGTGAAGGTTTTCCTGGCAAAACTGTTGAGTGCAAACAGGTCAACTGGAGAGCAAAGCCAGACAGAGAGCAACAAGACATTAAGTTCTAATCTCTCCATCAGTTTACATACAAACAAACGCTGTGAAGAATGCTTAGTAGGAATGTCTTTATTATTGCAAGCATTCTGTTCTACAAAATGAAATCATTCATCCAATATCTCCACAGACAGAAATCCCACAGGTTATTTAGAGTTTCCAGTTTGGCTTTACTGGCATGTTGGTGGCCTGTGAGAAGGAACCATTGCACCCATAGGAAACATACTATTCATATAATATCTTTAATGAGCTTCTCTATATTACTTACTATTATAATTCTATATTTGTTACCTTTTTTCCTCAGTTCATTAAAACGGACATCTTGTCTTTATTATAGATTTTACTCTCGTACACTCTTAAGTGCTTTTGTTGACTCAGGCTGACCACACATTCATAATATGTGTGCTGAATATGTTTTATTATTAAAGGGTTTATGTGTCAGCAAAAGCTTTTCATTATTCATGGTCAAAATATCTTTTTTATTTTGTCAACTCAAAGTCAAATAGTAATTGTGTATACAATCCACAGGAGGTCAGTATCATCACAGTTTAAGCTCAGAACCACTGGCTCTTCATTTTGCCCATTAGATACGTCACCATGGTTACAATGAGTTGTGTCTGTTCCATAACTGAACAGTATTAGCTTCACTGTCTACAACACACACATACTTTCAGATATAAGTCCATAACATCATGTGATGTAAATAACATCCATCATGCATATTCTTTTTTTCTGTTCCTGCACATTTAACAGACTGCACAGTGGCTGTAAAACCATCAGTGATCCTTAAGACAAGACAGAGCTAAATAAATCAAATGGATTAATGAAATGATACATTTGTCTATTAAAAGAACCCTCATCATACATCTTAGAACACTGTGGTGTAACTGAGCTCATCTTAGTAGGCTTGTCTAATACCTTCTCACATCTTAATATGAGTATGACAGCACGCATGTTTTTTAAGTATCAGAGAGATGATGTGTTTGTAGTAGATAAGCTCACTGCCGCTATAAGTTTAAAATAAGTGAATGTAAAATTGACTAAATCACCAAAGTCCTTAAAAGAACACTGATATGTGTGTCATCTTACCCAGAGTCAGACTGACATGAAGTTTTTATTAACCAGTGTACAGCCAGAGAAGAAGAAGACATTAGAACATTAAGTCTAGTTTAACATAAAGTCGGTTCTGAAGGGAAAACAGAAACTACTCCAAGACAAAAAGCCAAATATTTATTAAATCTTAACATCTAATATTTGATTACTATCAGGGTGCTTTAACTGATTCATAAAAAAAATGTTTACACCATATATATATATAATGATAAAATGTATATATATATATAAATAATAAAATACATAAATATATATACACACAATGTGTGTGTGTGTGTGTGTGTGTGTGTGTGTGTGTGTGTGTGTGTGTGTGTGTGTGTGTGTGTGTGTGTGTGTGTGTGTGTGTGTGTGTGTGTGTGTGTGGATATAGTGTTTGAATACTGGGTACTTGAAATTGAAAAATTCAGACAACATAAATTCATATCAATGTTTTTTAAAAGAATGTCTATCAGTGTCATGAAGTGTTAACATTTCAACATGAAGAATTCAAAAGTGATCAAAACTGATGAGTAGGAATTCTTTTCTTTTTTTTAAGAAAAAAAAAAAGATTTGTTTCCACACTTAAAGCAATAACTTGTGTGCTGTGAGTTCAACACTCAGCTGGGGAGATGGCTTTAGATTCCAATGCTCTCTGTGTTAGTGTGGGCCCAGGTGCACAGCTGGAGGGAACAATGGATTGTATTGTTTGAATTTTGGTGATAAAATGAGAGACAACACTTATCAGGCTTTCTTCTCTACTCACCAAAAGACAAAGTCCAATATACTCAAATAATGATTTGATGTACTTATGTAAGATAATCCACATAACTGATTATTCTATCATGAGACTCTACATCACAAGTATAGACGGGTCAGGATGAATAGAGTCTTCAAACAACCACACACTGCTGGAGAAATCAATTCAATTTATTGCTACAAATGATATTAATCTCAGTGAATTCCTGTAGAATGGAATGTTCCACCTCATCTGGACTCAATAATAAATAGTTTCATGAGGTGCTTCACATGTAAAAAACTAACATTTGTCAGCACAAATACACTGATGTTACATAATATCAGCATGTCTGATATTTATTACTTTATTTAATTGATCAGCTGATATCGACCTGAAATTTGGAACAATACTGGTTTACTATGCAACAGAACAGAACTGTACACCATACAGTGAGTGCTCTGTTTGTGTGGACATGAGCTTTGATGAGTTTAAAGAAAGACTACGAAGGCTGAAACTTTATTATTGAGCTGCAACTAATTATTATCAATTCATTATATTATTAGTAGAGTGTCAGTATATTGAACATGCCCGTTAAAAACCAAACCCAAAAACCTTAAAAGGACTTTTTCTGTCTGATCAACAGTCCAAGAACCAAAATATTAAATAAATGTTTAATTCATCCATCCATCCATCCATCCATCCATCCATCCTTCTATCCATCACATATATGCAATTAAATAGTAGCCACACATTCATTTAGTTTAGCTCCGCTTTATTGCTCTGAGTTGTGATGAACCAATCAGGTGAATGGGTTTATGGTTAAGGGTTAGGGTAGAGTTGGCGTTATTTTCCAGGAAATGTAAATCAATGTAATGTCTTTTGAAAAGAAGGAAACATAGCTGTGTGTGTGTGTGTGTGTGTGTGTGTGTGTGTGTGTGTGTGTGTGTGTGTGTGTGTGTGTGTGTGTGTGTGTGTGTGTGTCAGCCACATGTCTCTGTCCACACTGATAAACAGGACAGATTTCTAGCTATTTCATACAAACAGTGACACAGCACAGTCTTTTTAAATGAAGAAGCAGGTTACATTACACAGAAGGAGGAATATCATGGTGCTCTGTGAAACAATCACTAAACTGATTCATGCTTGTAGTTCATTTCTCCAAGAATGGAAACTACTTGGCAGCATGAGCTGGGACAGTAAGTGTGTTTGCCAACTTCAACACCATTCCTCTTGCAATATTTCCATATTAAATAAACATGATTCTTTTATTAATTGTGGGCAGATGTGTTTCCATTAAATGTCCTGCATTAATATCTTATTTCAACTTTGAAGCAGCTGTAAACAACATAAGTATATTGAATCTATTAGACTGAAATATTGTAAATGCTCAAAATCCCAATACGTTTCATTAATAATCCAATGAATACAGTAATATTTGACTGGTTATTGTAAAGTAAACCTGTCTACACTTGTAATGCATGGTTGAGTGGAAGAGCAACAAGTGTACAGCTGCAATGATTAGTCAATAAGTAGATTAATCGATCATCAGAAAATTCATTGGCAACCAGTTTAACAATCAAATAAGTGTTGTAGTCATTTTGTAGTTTGCTGACAGCAGCTTGTCCAGCTTTTCTATGTCATATATGCTAGTAAACTGAATTTCTTTGGATTCTGGACTGTTGATTGGACAACAGAAGATATTTAAAGACATCAGGGATCTGATAAATAATACTGATGTTTTCTGACAGTTTATAAGAAGAATCTGCAGATGAATCAATTATTAAAATAACTGTTGCAACACTGAACAATTGTTAAAATCACCTTAACTTCACTATTACTATCAAAATGTACTTCAAGTACCAAAAATATTATTAATATGATTAATTACACATTAATGTATAAGCAGCATTTTTAAAGTTGTAGCTGGTTTTTATCTACTACTGATTAAACTATCTGACAATACATACAGTATATATGTCAAAAATAGTATAAATGAATGAGTAGTATGGATTACATAAGGTGACCATGTATTTTCTGTTTAAAATCTTATTCTGCAGAGTAACATCATAAAGTAGCATCTGATATCTGATACTCAGAGTGGACAGTGACAGACTGGCAGTCCATCAAAGGGCAAGTTTACATCATCCAATCCGGCCTGGACACTGATCTGTCTGTATGTGTGTATAATCCTGTATGTCTAGAAGAGCTCTTAACACTTCACATTGTTGCTGTTGCGCTCTCCAAACTACACCCAGAGCTCACCAACTGGCAGGTAAACAAAAGGAGTCTTCTACTCCATGTAATGCTTCAAATTGAATCTGATGTATTAAATGTCACACTGGAGACGTAGTGATAGACTGTGCTGCTACTGTCATTCTCTTCAGTCCATCTGTCACTTGGTGTTTGAGATCAAAGATATCCCTCTGTTACATGAAGTTATGAAACAGTCTGCTCTCACTGTGCCAGGGAATGAGGCCTAATACATGTTTAATATATGAGACTCTTACCATTCCTCCTTATCGTCCAATCTCCACTCTCACTGAAGTAATGAAGATCTTGGTTCTAACTCATAATCATATTTTCACTGTATAATGAATACCCACAAGTAATATAATTGTGGGTGTGCTGATGTTCTATCAATGCATCATGGACTCATGCTTTTTGTTCTTGTTCTGTTGTTCAGTCCTTTTGCTCATATGGTTTTATTCAGTCATATGATTTGGGTTGTATCTTTAAATCTCTCCCCTCTCCTACGCTTCTCTGACAATCTGCCCACCTGCACCTCATCTCCTTGTTGGTTCAGCAAGTTTTTAAGGTGTGGTTTTCTGTTCAGTCTTAGTAGGATTTTAGTTTTGTTCTGTATCGGTTCGTTCAGCTAAGCTCTGCATTCTGTTTCCGTTTAAACTGTCAACCTGCCTGCTTTGTTTTTACCTGAACAAGCTTTTAATTCAGGAGTTTTTCTTTAGCCTTGCTCAGCCTGTAGTATGCTGCTTTTGGGTGCATCTTCTGCTACTTGATGACACAATACAGTTTAGTTCTGTGACATCATCAGTTCATTTGATGCAACTGTGTAATCAGCTGCTACACCTGGTCCTAATAGCTGTAGTCTCCTGAGTTGTATCAGTTTCCCCTGCTTCCACTTTGTGCTACAACTAAACACATTTTAGACTTTAATTGCAGGAATGTGATCAAATGTAAAATAACATGTTTGATATCTTGGGTTTTGTTTTTGTTTCCACTGTTCTCATGGAGCTAAATGTGGACAATGTTCAGGAGCTGATACTACATGCATGCTGCAGGTACTTTCAGGTTGTGCAGGCAGTGCAGTCACATTTGATTAGCCAAGCAGTCACAATAATGATGACAACAACCATAACCACCTTTTTACTAGTCTTCACTGAATCTGCGTGCATGAGGAAAACTAACAGCAGCATGTCCAGTCTGTCACTGGTATAGAGAGGAGAACTGGGGTCAGCTGTTACACACAAACAGATGGACCAGAAGATTTATTGGTGAGAGAGCACGCAGCCAAACAGTAAAGAGGAAATGACAAAGATAAAACAAGCATGAAACACTTAAAAAACAGAAAAACTACAGGGCCACTGACCGGCTTGTGCTGGGCCCCAGCTGTGATCTGGATTCACCTTATGCATAAAAATCTGCATGTCATGTTCACGTAAATGTGAAAGAAAAGGCTGTGCAGACTGGACAGTTTGTGTCAAAGTCTTCCCTCCTCTGAGTTTGACATGGAAATTCAGAGGCCTTAATGCTGTTCCACGGTTCTGGGTTCCTCTCAGCCAGCAGGGGCCATGGCTCAGGATGATCAGCAGCCTGTCAGCAGGAAATCAAACCTCCACCCTCTCACCATCCCAGTTATCCATGTGCCTGCCAGAAGCCTACACACCTCCTCCCTTTCTCCCCATGCAGAGGTGCATTGAATTACAGCCTGAGGAGGAGGAGAGCTGGAACTCCCATGTTAATAAAGTCCAGGCCTTCCAGACTGAGAGTGTTTCCACACACAATCACTATACTGCTCTTGTGTCTGGAGGAAGGGCAGCATTTGTCTTGAGTCACTGGATTCTACGATTTTCAAGGCCCAGCTAAAGTCCAGCCCACACTTACTGAATCAAACATCAGTCAATGAGTTCAAACAGAACAGGAGAATGTAAAATGTGGGTGCCGGTTAGAGTATCTCTCATGAGGAAGAAAAATGATCATCTGTGTCATTCTGCAGTGGCTGAACAGAGTCAGCATATATTTCCAAACCTCAAACATACACCTAATCAATTTTAGTAAGAGGCTGGTGCAGTGAACTGATCAGGTCTGACACCACATATGTAGCAGCAGAGCAGTGCTGTAGCTGTACACTAGGCTGGTGAAAATGATACTTTGCATCATTTAGTATTTGGCACGAAAACTCTGACATGTTTTTGGCCCCTAGCAGCATGTGCGGTGTGGGAGGGCACCGCCGGCTTGCTTTCTGCTTAAAGAGGCCAGGCCTGCAGGACTGGTTCTGTTTTTATGCCTTCCCTTTAAGGGCCCTCTGCGGTTGCCGCGGTTACCATGCTTTTTTGGACTCCTTCTCTATAATTGAGTCTTGCGTTTTCACCCTGGATTCCACAGGCCTGCACAAAGCGGTGATTATTCCTGAGCAGCGGATGGGTTAAGGGTGCTAGGGGGAGGAGGGGCTTTGAATGAATGCCATTACATTCTCATGAAGCCCATTGGATGTTCACTCTTTGTCTTCAACTCTCAGAAATCCCAGGGTGCCTGACTGACGCCACAAAACAGAAACAAGCTTGTTTGATAACTCATCACAATGAGAGATGACTAAATTTAACCAGCAGTGCCACTGCTCACTACACGATCACTGAAAATGTCTTCATGGCTTCAAACAGACATTATTTCATTAGACAGCAAACACGCTTAACAGCATGAAAACTGTACAAACCATTTAAAGCTTTATAGAAAAACACAAAGATATCATGTTTGAGATCTGAAGACAGAAACCTCTTTCATTCTGTTTCAGTTTTGGTTTAGTTTCAGTCTCGTCTCTCTCTGTTAAATCAAGCTTGCAAAATATCTGAAAGAATAAATATCTACAGAATAAAAGTTTTTTTCAACTATAATGACGTACTTTTCACTTTTTCTTTGATCAGATAACATGTCGTGCAAACTAGTTCTTTTCAAGCATAATCCAGCCCTCACTCTATTCTGTGTCTAACACAAAAAGATCTCCCAGCATCTGCATCAGAGCACAAGTGTGACTTTAATCAAGAATGCACATCAGTAAATGGTAAAAGTATCACAGTAAAAGTGACAGGAGAGATCCTATCAGCTACAGTAGTACCCTTATGTACCATGGTTTCACTTTTTCATCCAAACTACAGATATAAGCAAACAGACTCTAGAGTGTTTTGAACCAAACGTGGACTTGGAAAATGTGATGCAATGTAAATGCATTTCATATATGTGTTCACCCATTTCCTATGAAGGTGTTTTAACATTGAAACATCTGGGTCATATCTCTAATCTTGAATAAAAAAAGTTAAAGAAATGTCATGAAATACACTGCTAAGTTAATGTGGGAAACATTAACACTTGTTTTGACAATAAATTAGCATTTGAATAATATGTGTGAGCCTCTGTAACACTGAGGTAGGAATTAGAAACTATGGATTACAACCAACAGATATTTTGAAAGCAACTGTTGCAGTTTTAAATTTGCTGCTCAAAGTGTCATTCTGAGCAGTGTTTGAGGGCCATGTTGACTACATGTGGATACAGTAACCACATCTTTGAAAACTTCAGTCTGAAATCAGAGTGTCCTATTGGGCCCTTCTATGGAATGTGTTACCAACAGTTTGCATGCTGCTGTTGGATCTCATTTTTCTCTAACTCAGCTTTTATGTGAATTCATAGAAAGTCTTAGGACAAAATACATGTATCCTATAAAATCCCAGCAGGTGGGTGTTATAGAGAGTTCAGTGTAGACTTCAAGGTCAAACCTATCTTATGAAAAACCGCTAACTTAAGAACCTGACTGAAATCCTGAAGCTCTGTTGAGGTGCTAAACATAATGAGGTGTTAAAACCAGCTACATAGAAACTATTTCACTTTCATTAAAGCTTTACCACAATTTGGAATTTGAGGAAAGATCATGGTGTCGTTGCAAACTAAAGACATATCCCCCGGCTACATGTGTGTGATCAGAACATTTCATGGCAGTCTGCCTGGAAGATAGCATACTTATATCAGACATTTCATCCTCAGGCTGGCACAAGAGAAAACTTTGAGTGTCCAAAATGAAAATGGATTTGGTGCCGTTTTTTTCAATCTTTGAGTCAGATTTTGAAGTTTTGTGTAAGTACAATTTTTGGTCTGAAGGTGGTGCTAATAAGGAAAGGGCCACATTTCACCAAAAACATCACGATTAGCCAATCTCTACCTCAGCAGTGCACGTGTTTGAATTAACACAGCTGTGAGAATGATACTGCCAGCTCTAGTTTTCTCATAGAGTATGACTTTGATAATGGTCATCAATAATAGAATGTTTCAGATCATGTCATTATAAATTTCATTTATATTTAGAATAGACAGAAAATGTTCAGAAAGCATGTGCTCAATTGTGAAGAATAAATGATAATTGAGGTGATGGTCATACATTTGAAATCTTTGTCCTTTCAAGTGATATCAGTATCAGTTAATGCTAGTGACAGCTTCTTGCCTGTCATCAGCCACTGGAACGCTGCATACACCTTTCAGAGCTTCAATATGTGAACGACTTGTTGTTCTAGTAATGAGTGTGCACATGAACACAGCAGCACTGTGCACTTTCTGTTTGTAACAATAGTGTTCAGACAGGCTTCAAGAACTGAGAATTTAAGGCTTTATTTATAACATACCATTATTCTTAAAGAACCATATGGTGGACTGACTTACAACAAGAGTCACTGCAATAAATACAAATTGGGAATACAAGGGGGAAAATATGGAAATATAGGTTGTGTGATGACATGAAGAAGTCTAGCTCAGTTTGGTCATCTTCACTATCTGAACAGCCATCACAATTTACATACTCATCAATCCAAGGAAAACAAAACTAACTCTTCTAGTGATTATTACACATTTAAAGAATACCAATATCACAAACTGTGGCTGCTTGTTATGAACAAAGACAGAACACAGAGGGGAGAGAAGCACATCAATCAGCCTATTGTTTAGGACTACACATGGGTCATCAGCACTGCTTCAGTGCAGGAATACACACATTGGAATGCAGCAACTTCCCCTGATGCTACACCATCACTCAACAAAGTTATACTACTTCAGTGTTCCATCATTAAGACATCTTTTAAAAGGTGGGTTATAAAAAGAATGTTGTCAAGCTTAAAAAACGTTTGTATCTGTATCTCATTATTCTATGCTAATACTTCTTTCAAACGTTTGCTGCTCAAATCAAAGAGTTGAGGCGAAGAAGGAATGCACTCAAGGAAGCATTTCATTTTATGCTTCAAGATAATAAAAGGACTATGAGGATAGCAAAAGACTTGCTCTGTTGTGGACTTGATAGAAATACACTCCTTAATACTGCTCTGGAGGTGGAGGTCTCCACTAATAGTCAATGCCCTGATCATTGTAATGGGAGCTGTAGTCGTCGTGGTAACCTCCGTGGAAATCGTCCTCCTGAAACTCGGCCTGATAATCACTGTCGCTGATCTCAGAGCCGTTGGTGCCGGTGCCCTGGCTGCCGTTGGTGTGTATGACTGGCTCTGTTGGGGGGGCGCAGTACTTGGGGTCGTAGACCTGGCGGCCTAGACCGTACACACTCATACCCCTCTGAGACGCCACCTTGTTGGTGCCCATCTGGAGTGAGATGGTGGAATTGTCCAGAGGCTGCTGCGCCACCTTCTGGTCGTAGATGTCTCTGCGGGTGCCGGGCGCTGACATGCCTGCCTGCAGGAACCAACACACACATACACACTTCACCACATGATAATATGATAATATGCATACACTCACTTTGTAGTTAATGATGTTTAATTGGACAAAAACATTTTGAAGATAAAAGGATGTTCACAATTCAGCAACGATGACGTATGCACATCAATCAAGATTAACATTAAAACTATTTTACCATGAGCAATGTCGTGTCACCTTCACAGACAAATGTTAGGATTTAAGAGGTTCTCCACCCTCCCTCTGGAGGGTTTGGTTCCATTTGTCCAGGTATTCTGATATCTTATCATGCATGCCCCCGCCCCAAAACAATGGAGGTGTAGGATTCTCATGTGTGGTGCTCAAAGCAGTGACAAAACTGCAATGAATCATTTAAACACTAAAACAATGTGTCTGTTACTCTGAATAACTCACAGACTACACTGGAGACTGTTTTCACACCTGCCACCTTCACCCAACACACTCATTTTCTCTCACCTCCATTAAATTGATATATCCTACCATCAGGTTTTGGAGGTTGTATCATAGGAGGACCCTTTGTTGATGATATAGATACAACAAAAGCAGTTTTTTAAAGCTGAGGGGATTTTACCTGGCTGGCTCCTTTATTGGTGCCCATCTGAAGGCTGATGGTGGTCTGGTCGTAGGGTTTATCAGTTTGAGTCTTTGGATCATACAGATGTCTTCTGGTTCCGTACGCAGTCATTCCAGCCTGACTTGCACACTTGTTCGTTCCCATCTGAGGAAAAGAGGCCAACACTGTGATCTCAGCAGATCTAACCATATGTCAGTCTAAATTGTTTAAATGATTGAATCACTGACATCAAACCTTCAATCATTTTACAGAAAAGCTGTTTCTTGATTAAAAGATCAGGAGTTTGCTCCGTTTCATAGAGCTCCTAAAATTAAAAGTCTGCCTTTTAATGGAGAGTTTCAGTGTCCCAGGACTGTTAAACTGCAGAAGAAATAAAATCTCTCTAGGGAAAATGTGAATCTATTTATTTCTCTGGCACCAAGATATTAAAAGCTAAAATCCAACATCAGCTTTCTCACTGATGTCACTCTAAAGATATCAGTTGAAGCTGAGCGGTGATTGGTTGCATAGTTACCTGCAGTCCAATGACACACTGACCCGCCTTGATCTTCTCGTTGTCAAAATGCCGAGCCTGTTTGTCTGCGTATTTCACCCCGATGTCGATCTTTGTGTCCATACCTTTGGTCTTTGCCTGAGAGAGAGAAAACACAGGTCACAGCCTCAGTAAACAATGACCTCGTTTAGTGATGTGTGTTCACTCACCATGCTGGCCAGTGCTAGCAGTGTGGTCTGGACTTGAGTCAAGTTGCCATTTTCAAAGAGGTCATTGGCCTCAAAGATGTCATTGGGCTTTACTCCATAAGCCAGGATAGCTTTGATGAAATTCCCAAGGTTTTCCAGCTGCAGAGGGTAACAGAAAAAAAAAGGGAAATGAGTGAAAGGGGGCAGGGATTGAGTCTCAAACTAAACCAGGAGGGAACAGTAATGGCACAAATAAAGCTGTGACTGAGAAGCAAAGCCTGACATGCTGTGACCCGTTTGAAAGGAGCTGAATGTGTCCTTTATGATGTTGACTTCTGAGCTGTGTTCTTTATAGTATAGTACAGAGTTTTTATTATGAGCAGACAGTGTGAGTGAAGACTTGAAATCATTCCTGGCTGGTGACAAATATCAAACGTTTCTATTTCTAAAGTACAGACATTATGTACCAGTACATCAGTAAATATGGTTATATGACATAATACACAGCTTAAATATTATAGAGATATACCATGCAGATTTACCATCTGAATAGGCTGTAAGTAAACTGTTAGGACACTGTTGGGGACCTCAATATCCTGGTGCTTTAGTGAACCAAAGCACATGGCTTCCCTTTTGTCTCTAATAAATATTGCTTCAACGTGAATCATTTTAAATAAATGAATGAATGCAGCTTGACATGCAGTGAAGGATATTCTGGATTATCTGCACTGTTAGGTCTCTTAATACTGAAAGTGTCTGGACTTTGGTTTCAGTGAAGAGAGCATGCACATTAAGTAAGCTCAACTCTTCTTCCACTGAATGTGAATCATCTCCTGGAAACTCCTTACAGGTTGGGACCAGTCATGATAATAGTGCTACTTTAAGTCCTCAGTCTGACAATGTCTGGCCTGTTAGGAGTGACATCATACTGTGAGGTGTCTCCACATCTCACCTTGTGCCAGTTCAGCTGTGAAAGGTTGATTTTCTTTACTGAACCAGGCTGAAGCTTATTAATCAATCTAAGAGAAAAAGACAAACACAAAACATATCAGAACATACTGTGATCTATCAGATATGAAGGATGAATGAATGAACAGAGAACAGAGATGGTCCACCTATCGCTACATTTAGCTGGTTAATTTATTTGGATCCCCATTAGCTGTTACCAAGGCAACAGCTACTCTTCCTTGGGTCTATGTTGTGTCAGCATCCCCTCCAGCATTAACTATAGAGCTAACATAAAAAATACCAGTCTTCACACCCACCCACGCACACACACACACACACGCACGCACACACTCACACACACACACACACACTTACTCGCAGAGGATGACTCCGTCCTTCAAGCCTTTCTGGAAGTTCTCCCCAATAGTCATTCCTGTAACCTCTTCAATCCAGAAGCGGAGCTCCTCCTCCCTTTGTTGGTCATATTTCTGAGCAATCTGAAAGATAAAACATCTCATTAAATCTACATTTTATTTTATATTTGATCACTTTTCAAGAATACTGTTGTGTCAATTTTTGAATTTCCCCCTAGAGGGATCAATAAAGCGACCCTACCCTATCTACCCTACCTTTATGGAATGATTGAGAATTGATGATGTCACTGATTGTGGATTAGTAGGAGGTGTGAGACGTGCATATACAGGTGCATCTCAATAAATTAGAATATTGTGGAGAAGTTAATTAATTTCAGTAATTCATTACACACAAAGTGAAATATTTCAAACCTTTATTTGTTTCAATCTTGATGATTATAGCTTACAGCTAATGAAAACTCCAAATTCAGTGTCTCAGAAAATTAGAATATTGTGAAAAAGTTCAATAATGTAGACTCACAGTGTCATATTCTAATCAGCCTATTAGCTCAAAACACCTGCAAAGGTTTCCTGAGCCTTTAGATGATCTCTCAGTCTGGTTCAGTTCAGTGGAAGACTGCTGACTTGACAGTTGTCCAGAAGACAGTCATTGACACCCTCCACAAGGAGGGTAAGCCTCAAAAAGTCATTGCTAAAGAAGCTGGATGTTCACAGAGTGCTGTATCCAAGAATATTCATAGAAAAAGTTGAGTGGAAGGAAAAAGTGTGGTAGGAAAAGGTGCACAAGCAACAGAAGGAACTGCAGTCCTGAGAGGATTGTCAAGCTAAAGCCATTCAAACATTTGGGGGAGCTTCACAAGGAGTGGAATGAGGCTGGACTCGTATGTGGTGGCTCATTAAAGCCACCACATACAGACGTATCCAGGACATGGGCTACAACTGTCGCATTCCTCGTGTCAAGCCAGTCCTGAACCAGAGACAACGTCAAAAGTGTCTTACCTGGGCTAAGAAGAAAAAGAACTGGTCTGTTGCCCAGTGGTACAAAGTCCTCTTTCCAGTTGAAAGTCAATTTTACATTTAATTTGGAAATCAAGGTCCCAGAGTCTGGAGGAAGAAAGGAGAGGCACAAAATCCAAGTTGCTTAAAGTGCAGTGTGAAGTTTCTATAGTCAGTGATGATTTGGGGAGCCATGTCATCTGCTGGTGTTGGTCCACTGTGTTTTATCAAGTCTAGCAGCAGTCTTCCAGGAAGTTTTAGAGTACAAGTTTTAGAAGGTTCCTTCTGCTGACAAGCTTCATGAGGATGCTGATTTCATTTTCCAGCAGGATTTGGCACCTGCCCACACTGCCAAAAGTACCAATACCTGGTTTAATGAACATGGAATTACTATGCTTGATTGGCCAGCAAACTTGCCTGACCTGAACCCCGTAGAGAATCAAGAGGAAGATGGGAGACACAAGACCCAACAATGCAGACGAGCTGAAGGCCACTATCGAAGTAACTTGGGCTTCCATAACCCCTCAGCAGTGCCACAGGCTGATAGCCTCCATGCCACGCCGCATTGATGCAGTAATTCATGCAAAAGGAGCCCCAACCAAGTACTGAGTACATATACATGAACATACTTTTCAGAAGGGTGACATTTCTGTATTAAAAATCCTTGTTTTTTATTGGTCTTATGTAATATTCTAATTTTTTGAGATACTGAATTTGGGGTTTTCATTAGCTATAAGCCATTATCATCAAGATTGAAACAAATAAAGGCTTGAAATATTTCACTTTGTGTGTAATGAATCCATATAGTATATGAGATTCACTTTTTAAATTGAATTAGGGAAATAAATGAACTTTTCCACGATATTCTAATTTATTATGGTGCATCTGTATTAGGCTGTATACAATGCTTGTATTGAACTTGCTTTAAGATCAAACCCTGCCCAGCACCTATCCTTGGTGTGCATTCACTGGACACATTTTGATAAGACAAAGACAAACAGAAGACAGTGTGGACACTCTGTTGATGGTCAGACAACATGTTGTACTAACTAGTTTGTTTCAAAAATACTGATCCATGAATCATTTGTTCAGTTACTCGATATGTCCATGGTCAACTGTACTAGATATCATGAACCATGAATCATTAATTATTAACATCTATGAATTAAAGGACCCTCATGTGTTTACACACAAACACACACACTTAACACCCACAACACAACAGCTTACTAACTGTACAATCATCTGAAGCTGAAGACTTTCTCTGACACTTTCAGCTATGTCAAATAATGGGACTGTAGTGTTAGCTCTCTGGACAGTATAAACAGCCTTACAGTGTTGGCTGACACTGTGTAAATATCCCACAGACAGCTCTGCTCATCCACAGCAGGACAAAGAGCTGCTTGACTTTCTAGTCAGAGAGGGAGCACAAAGAGAAAGCATCAGCTGTCCACCTCAGCACAGTCCACTCTGGCTTCCTGTGGACATCCTGCACTTCCTCTCAGAGAGTCTCACAGGTCTGTGACATACACATGTGCCGGCTCTGCTTCATTTGGTTTGCCTCAGCTCTTCAACCAAGCACAGTAGCCATTTTTATCTCCATGACAACAGGGCTATCTGCTCGAAGGTGTGTTTTTAACTGATGAAACACTTGTTAAAAGCAGCAGCTTGTAGACATCATGACTGAGACTAGTGGTCAAAGTCGCCGCTATAAAACGCAGGATAAACACATTTCATTTCCTATAAATTCTTCACATTAAAATTCCCCTGTTAGTTTGTCAGTGGAAAACTTTTAATAGCAGCAATAGGAAACTGTGTTTTCATCAGCAGCCACTGAACATGACTCCAATATGGCTGAAACCAATCAGGAAGCAGTGAAATAAAGCATATATTTGTAAGTATGAACAGAAACACAGAGATTCAGTCAGAAGCTACTACAGCGCTGTGTGAGAAGGAGAAGGAGGCTGGCTGCAGTCTAAAAGAAGTCAGGTGGGTTGGGCACAATTTGGCCCAGATGGTCCGTCTCAGGCTTGACTCGGCATGGTTTGACTCAGCTGTCTGATAGTATGCTTATCTTTCACAGTTTCATAGTGACAACACTCAAATATCACAATGTTGTTTTCTCTTTAAAGCCTGATGTGTTGTTTGGTAGAATTCTTGTGGTTTGACTCACAATACTAAACCCTACAAACTATGCATGCTGGGCCTTTATAGGCAGTTAGGTAACCAGTTTACCGGCAAACCTTTTCCAGTAAACTGATTTCTCAACTGTCAAAGCAAACACTGTGGTAACACATTCATTACAGGAACTTTTCATATGTGGCAAGTGAAATATTACCACCCAAGGGAGTTTTACCATCTACCATTTAATAGTTTCACCATTTAATACCTAAAAGTGTTGCTCAATAAAGAAATCATTTTTTGGGAGTTCTATTAAAACTATCCCATTGTTTCTTTCCTTCCATTTTCACTCAAAAATGCCAAGTTATATTAAAAGAAGCACACTTATTGTCTGCCTCCTGCTAGAGGACTCTTCACTTGTGTAGTTTACAGTAAGCAAGGTCTTTCTGTGATGGGGATACCTTAGTCAGAAATGCCTCAGCTAACAGAGAATGAAGAGACAAATTGGAAGAATGTTATTAATAAATTATTCCCAACAAAAATGACAAAGCAATAAATCCACACAGTGAGCTGCAGGAGAAATAGAAAAACTCCCATCTGGCTAATTCCAGGTCAAATAAACAGAGTTTAGAACATCTTGGATTTGCCTCATTCTTTATATTCATAATGTATTGTACCAAACTAGTGTGCAATATCTTCTTTCATCCTCCTGTCATTACTATTAAACTAGTTTAGTTTTTGTTCAAGGGACCATATCACTAGCATGTGCTAATTAAAACATGCTTTTTCCAGTGGTACGATGTTTTTATGGTAGACTGTATCATACATGAGCAATATGTACTAGTAATATCAGTGTGAAATCATTTTTCCATTTATAATGCCTCATAAAGCAGACATCTGATTTCTTTAAACTATACAGCTAAAAAAGGGCTAATATATGGATATTATATACAAAATGTAAAAGCTCTGATGTGGTTCTGTGTGAAGACATGGTGCTTCAAAGCATGAAATCATATACGTAATATAATTTCAGCGAGACAACTTGGTAAATATGCAACAGTGGGTTTACAAGTACTTTACAAGTTAAATACATCTAATAGTCTAGAACAATCCCTGAGAAGTTCAAGCATCTAGCATAATGAGTTCTTAAGTAATGAACTCATATTTTACAGGCCACATCCACTTTTAAAGAAGATACAGGCCAGACATTTGGCACCCTAGTTGTTGGGTCCAATGACATCATTTACATCTAGTATGAAGCAAATCCAAGATGGTCTGTCAGGAGGCCTCTGCTGATCTGGAATGACCCACCTGGGTTTTGAACACAGACACAGAATGTTGTTCTGTGCTGCTAAATTGTGACCATAGCACAGCGCCATCACCTGACACCACAGCTGAGTGAAAAGCTGCCAACGTTTGCCTCACTCATCAGTTTAAATACTGCCAAATAGAGTATTTGCCCTCAGTACTTCTGTAGATCAAAGTATACTGTGTGTATTATTATCTTCATTCATCGAGTAATCGAGTCCAACAGAAAATCTGAGACACCGGAGAAGAAGGAACCAGAACAAATCTGACATTTTAGCTTAACCCGACTGGTTAACTGATTATCAAAATAGTTTATTTTGTAGTTTGACTTTTACAGTCACGACTCTAATCAAAGCCAACCACAAAACTGAGATATTGTCCATTACTACAACAGTGTACAGCTGGAAATGTGTTTGAACCACTAGCCAAACAGAGTAAAGTGTGAAATAAATATTACAGATGAATTCATCAGTCACTTTTATTAAACTACACAAGTCTTGAAGATAAAAGGAGTGTTAATAATAAGGAGTGTTTCATGTCAGCTACTGTCCATCACGTATCCTCCTCCACTGAAGCCTGTCAGCAGCAATAATTAACACTTAACACCAGTTTCTTCAAAAGCTAGGCCTGCTGTCATGTCCTGAACAGACAAACAATGGAGTCTTCATGAGCTCTCTCCTCCTCCTCCTCCCAGTTCCTGCCACAAAGCAAAGAGGATGTTGTGTTCCAAACTGTGACTCAGAGGAAGGTTAGAGTTAAAGGTTTCATGTTCTCCGGTCATAATATCAAAGTTCAAAACTGTGTCATTTAGGAATGAATGTGAGGCGTTTTGTGTCTGTGGAGTTTCAAAACAGAGAGAACCCCCACTGAGAGGCCAAAGAGCTGGAATGATCGGAGGGAAGGGATTTTTCTCTCTTCACATCTCCCAGCCATTATTTTCGAGGAGGCTTGCCAAGAACTTGCAGAAAAAAATAGCAGGCACTGGAAAAAGGGATCTAATTCTCTTGATGGAACCATTAAACTGAGCTTCTGAGGGAAAAAAAGGTTATGATTCAAGCCTGCTGGAAGTGAAAACCAGACAAACCCTCTCCCCATTTCATCTCTGAACCCAAAAGCATTTCCTGATGACAACACAAAACTGCAAGCATTTGGAAAAAGAGTTGAGTGAAGCTTGAGCTACTGCCCAACACTCAGAAGAATGCAGTGTATGTAGTCTCAACTGGTTTAAGCCAGAAATCCAGTCACACATGATCTAACCAGAGTGATTGTAATCTTAACTGAAACAGTGAGTGTGATAACAGAATCATCAGACCACAGTGGTTACTCAGCATGAAGCTGATTGTATACATGACTGAGTACTGAACCAAGGCTGAGCATTTCCAGCTGCTATTCATTAATATATAACCATCTCACAACATACCAGCATGTCATCAACTGGAGACACGAGTAGAAAAACAAGTCAGAGTTTGAGGAAAGAAGAAGAATGTAACTAGTCCTGTCTCAGTCAACAGAACCTCGTCCACAATGCTGCAGCAAGACTACTTACAAACCCCAATCAAATGTCCACATAATGCCTATTTTATTGATGACTTTTAAAGCTCCTGATTATATCACTGACTTACTAACACCTAACAATCCTAAATGCAGCCTGAGGTCCTAACTGAGACCCTTGAGTCTGTTAGTAGTCTGTTAGTTCCAGGCTAAACACCTTTGGAGTCTGGAATAACACGCCAGAAGAGAGCAGACATTTCATTCTCTTCTCTCATTCTATTAAAAACACACTTTTTTCAAGAATTGCTTTCTATTGAATGAGTTATTCTTTTTTGTTTTAGTCTTTCATACCAATCTTATTATTATTACTGTATCCATTATACTTTTATCTAACACCTGTCTGGTCATTTCTCTTGTTTTTAAGTTTTGGTAAAGCACTTACTTATGATTATAGTTATCTATGTAAAACTAGCCAGAGATACCCATTCTATTTAGCAGAATCATGCTGCAGTCAATCATGTACCTGTCACTACCTATGCACACGAGACATTTGCTTCCTGACTTTAATCTTTAAGGCAGTGTTCCCATCTAACAAGTCACCACTACACCACTGACTATTCTACAAACTAAGGTGTGGAATAGGGCTTGGGTATCAGTACTTCATACTTTTTAGGTATTGACCAAAATAAATCGATACCAAGTAGTATGGAACCGTCTCCCATCAAACGATACCTGCAATCCATCCTTTTTGTACCCAGAGCTAAAGATATGACTATTTGTATGGACTTGCTCACAGCCAATCAATGCAAGAGTTCTCCGATTATTAATAATTTGAAGACTTTAAAAATGCATTTGTGTAAAAATCTAATCATTTAGATGTGGAGGAGTGGTGGCATTTTATACAATGTAATGCTTCTATTCACATGATGGTATAGAATGAAGTACTCAGTTGGTATCAGTATCATTGTAATGGTTACATTTTTTAAAAGATACCTAGTGGTCCAGCACAAAGGTCTGGTTCTACCATACAGCACAGTGATGTCATCCAGCAAGCTAATCACATTGGCTAAAGCAAGTGAAAGATTATAAAAGATAAACTACGCCGCCCTGATAACATTCTAAAGTTGTAAGATCCTGTCTGTGAAGATGATAAACCTCTGTGATTAATGTTTAATAAGTCTCATATTTCATATCTCACCAGTACCAACACACCCCCACCAACACTGCTAGGTGGTAAAAATGGGATGTTATGGGATCATGAGATTAAAATTTCATTGGAAATATGCATTACTTATAAATGACAACACATCTTTTACTCTTATTTATTTTTTATAAATGAGCTGCTCGAGTGCTCCTGATGACCAGTCACACTCTGCTTACAACTACTTTACACTAGTAATAGAAGTCCAGACACATGTGTGATGTTGGAGCTGCTAGCACATTCTCTGGTGTAACATGAACATGAACTCACATCACTCTCTCCAGCAGTTCATATCACCATGACAGTTAAATCAACAATAGGGAGATAAGATACATCAATCTAGATTCAATGTTACAAATAATAGAATATTGTATAGAAAACATTACACTTCATAACATATTGCATTTATAACACGAGGTAAGGGCTGGGTCTGGATGGACTTGCTGTTCAGCCCAGATGCAGATCGACGTCTGGACTCTGGGCTGATAAGCGTGAGATCATTCTGGAAGGGAATCTTTTCCTGTGAGTCTAAAATTGGAAGCGTGTCACTGACATCAGTACAGACTGGGTCATCACAGCCTGGCAGCACTTACAACAGTACTGGGCAACAGGACTCTGGTGTCAGCACGTTGCATGGGAACTGCACTTTCCATCATCATGTATCACCAAGCAAGTCTTGTACATGAGTTATGGCAGCTTGGTGCACCATTGAGGAGAATATAGTTAAACCATGACACTTAGATGTGGTATGTTCATACACAGTATTCCCTTCAAAATCATCCGTCCCCCGACATTCTGAATTTCCTGTTTAATAACTACGGCTCATCAACGGGTGGAAAGCCCTAGCTCCACTAGGACATACAGCATTAGCTCATAGTGTGGACATTTTAAGAAATCTCTGCCTTATGGACAATAGTAATCATGTACTGTGTAAAATGATGAGTTTCCAAACTATCCTATACCTTAATAATGTGTCTTTGCATTTATCATGGTTATAATGAGGAGTGTAGCTCACAGGTCTGTCAGCTGTTGAAAGTAAGCAATGTTCAGAACAAGCAACAGCCAGGAAACATGAGATGACGTAATAAAATGTCTGGATATGTCTATACATGCTTCTATACTGCAGGTACATGCAGGTATGTGTGTATACTGTCAGTGATGTAGTACAGTCATTCTTTGATCCAATCCTCTAAAGTTTAGCTGCTCTAGAGCATGCTAGTCCTGCAGCCCAGGTAACCATGGTAACATACCGGGCTTGAAAAAGGAGCCAGCTTTGTACCAGAAAATGGAAGTCAGGCTTAAGGATTACCTTGCTTTGTGATACATACAAACCTGATGTAGAATCAAGAGAATTTCTATTTTTTTCTCCTACCATTATGAATCAATTCACAAATGTCAAAAATCCATTTAGCTACTTAATGTGATGCTGATGGAATGAAAAAGATGGCAGCGGTCGCAAAAATGTTCCGATTTAATTTCTAAATAATGTCTTCTGTGAGACCAACATGAATACATTGTGAATGTTCTATGCTGTCACTCAGAGACGTATTAAGTCTAATAGTAACATAAAGTAATAATATAGTAATAATATTCTACAGAGTGGACACAACACAACACTAAACTTTGGTTCATCTCCACTATACAAATGTGTGGATACAACTAGTCAGCTAAAATAAGCCAACAACTGTGTAAGTTACCAGTCTTCAGAGATAACTAGTGATTTTAAAGTGTAGGACAATGTTAACTCATTAGATCTTCTTTAAAAAACAAAGAAAGATTCAGTGTTCTGAGGCAGGGTGCAAACTGTGCTACTGATTCCAAGGCCCCAAAGAGAAAAGATTATTTATTGTTTTTACTTTTATTTATTTCATTTCTATTGTTTTATTTATTTTATTTTATTCATTTATTTTTCATTACATTAGATTAACATTTTTACATACAGTGGACCACTGAATAAATGTGTAAAAGTAAAATCTGCAGTCAAATGTCATTTGTTTACACCACCACGGCTCCCCGGAGAGCCTGCCCCCACTGCTGAAACACATCCTAGAGGAAACACTGTAGTGTTTGACACTGAGAAACAGAATACTGAGGGCTTCTTCACAAAACATTCCATATTTCTATATATTTCATTAGCTCACTACACTTTCCAAACAGCTTGCCCAGCACTGTATATATAATAATACATGATAATAAGATAGACCGACATGATTGATTCATGAGGAAAAGCTCTGTTTCATTTCTTGTCAACAGTTCTAGAGCTGTTGTGTGTGCACCACTTCTGCACACACAACACATTCTGTTTGCTTGACTCGACAGCCAAACGCCCACCGAAAGCAAACTGGACATAAAGGCTATGAAAACAAACAGGACGGAGGTTTTACAGACGCTCAAGAATTCAGTCAGTATTGTGTGCTGTGGTTCGTATTTGAAAATACTTTTCAGATGGTATTGCATTTAGGCCTGGGTAATACAATGGTAGCAATATGTACTGGCTCCAGTACTGAATACAATGTTGAAAAGTTTCATTTAAACGCATGAAACGCAAAACAAATATGCAAAGTTAAAGTGTATGAACAAACCCCAAGTATTCCTCCACCTGGCTTATAAAATCTATCATCACTTCAACCAGACCAATACATCACTTAACCAATATTATACATATATCGGTATTGGCATATATGTTGTCAGATATGCACCAATGTATTTTAAAGTTATATAGGCAGCATTTTATGTATGTATGTATGTATGTATACTTTTACTTAATTCATGTATATATACATATATTTTTTGTTATGCGTTTTATTATTTATAGTCATTTACAATTATTAAATTCCCAGTGAAGTTTAGTGTTTCAGTTAGGGATGAACCGAAAATTCGGCCACCGAAAATCTTCGTCCGAAAATGGCCCAAAAGCGCATTTTCGGTTTTCGGCCGAAATACTTTTATCACCAAAACAACACGGCCAAAACAGCTAACTAAAGAGATCAGCTCCTCTGATGCATCTGTAGTAGACGTTATTCCTTTAATTGCAGCACTAAAGTGTAGTACACTCTTAGAGTCTGTGAGCACACGTTTCACTGAGATCTATTTGGATCCTCTGCACTTCATTGAGACTGTACTTGATCCGCGTTATAAAGATCATTACCTGGATCATGTGGGATTAAAGCAGCGCGCACCAGAAATGATCCGGGCCGCGATGGATGCAGAGAACCCGCTTAGAGACGGAGAAGCACACAGCACAGGAGAAGGTGTGTGTGTATGTGTGACTATAAATGCAGCGCGTGTGAGAGTAAAGCGTGCTTATAGCTCTGTGTTGCTGCTTATTAGACCGACACAGATCGCAACCCTCCACCAAGTGTAACACTAAGTGTTATTTTTAACTTAATTTAATTTTATATTGTGCATTGTTGTAATGTCATTGCTAAATAAATACTTTCATACTTTTCTTAATTGTTTTATCCTTTGAATTGCAATGCCTTGATTTTAGTGAGGTTAGTACACAGTCATAGCCATAAATGCAATGGTACTAATAATTGGCATAATGATTTCTTTTGGTGTTTCGGTGTTTCGGCCTTGGTTTCCTCATTTTCGGTTTTCGGTTTCGGCCAAGAATTTTCATTTCGGTGCATCCCTAGTTTCAGTCATGTTATACAATAAATATAGTTAAACTGTAAAATATTATGCCTCCATTATATATCTTTGTCATAAGTGTTTGATAACAACATTGCAAATGGCTTTTTATGTACATATACTGTATATATAACATTATCTGCCGATATATTGGATTTTTTTAACTCCCTAATATCAGGATCGGCATCAGCCCCAAAAATCCAGTATGGGTCAGGCCCCTAATCATCACCCTTCATATGGAACACGCTACACCATGGACATGTGACTCATTAACAGAAACAGTGTAGATGTCACAAAGTGGAAGTCTGTTTTTAAGTATTTTGTGTTGCATTTTGTATATCTTTTATTTGTTTGAGTTTTAATTAAGTTATGATTTTATTCTGGATTGTTACTGTGTTTTATGTTTTTTATTGCATGCTTTTATTTTGAAGTGACTTAGTGTGATGACTTCCTGCCTTAAAGCTGCAGTCTGTAGTTATGAGAAAAAAATGGACATAGCAAGAAAATACAGCCTCCAGGTCCCTCCTTCTTCCTCTCTGCTTGTCTACAACTATTTGAGTTATCTGAGTCTCCGTGGTCATTGTTACTGCTGCTCTCACCCCAATAGTACAACCAACCTGGCAGTTAAAAATCCATTCAATCATCAAAACCATATACACTCACTAAACAGTTACCCATATTACATAGAGGAAGAACATAAGTGCAGTGTCTTCAATTCAAAATAAAATGATTAACTTCATCCTTTTTTCCTCTTGGTCTTCATTCAAAGTAAGTCATGAAAACTATCAATAATTATCAATATCAGATGAAATTAAACATTGTATGTTCTGTGATACATGTTTCAGCTATATTATCCAGCTATAATTTAAATGCAAAGGAAAATGAAAGTGGAGTTTTTGTTATTGTGACACTAAAATGCAAAAATGGAAGGAAAAGCCTCCTCTAGGAACACAAAAGCAGCCTAACATATAGAATTAAATTGGACTTGAAGTTATTTAATCTGTTCATAAAGCAGTGGTCTGATGTCATAAATCTACCTTCTGTTACTGTTTCTGCTTTAGAAGAGAATGTGGCCTGTATGTGATCCACTTAGAAAAGCCAGGAGATAAAGTATAGGGTTCAGCATTAGATGTAGATTTTAATGTAATTGTTCCATCAAGCTTGTGTGTGAGAGCCAAAGATGCAGAGCTGGATGAGCCGGTCAGCACATGGTTCATGACCCTGGTGAAAGGTGCAGGCAGAGCAGATAAGCTGAGAGATTCATGGGAGAGACCAGTCAGACCTTTAACCAACACTTCAACGGCAACTCAAGTGTGACCACTTGAGGGGAAAAAAAACAAGAGAAAGATGGACCTGCAGTGACCCAGAGTTCTTGAGAGGAATGTGAGAGGTTTCAGGTTTCACTTTTCTTTTGCTCACACACCAGGATTAGGTTCCTTCACTTCAGGAGTTGGGTTTTAAACTGGAGTTCTAGTTACAGCTACAAAGAGTTAGGCTTTGACAAAATAACGTGTCCTTTCAAAAATGTTCCATTAGGCCACTTTCTAATTATCATTGGATGTAAAGTCAACCACCAGAAATCAAGCTGCTTTCCATCTCTTTCCATGTCCTCTCAACATGAGCATTTCAGAACAGACACATGTTACTTCTCTTAAGGTGAAGCCTTTATAATGACTGACAACACAACACAGAACTTATTTCTACCAATATACAACACACAGACATACAACTACAGCTACTGAAGTGTAGACTGTGATTAGAGTTAAGTCACAGTGTCCAAAAGAGACAAGTGTCCTGCAGTCGGTTCACTTTGGGAAATTCTGCTGCAATTCGCGAAAAACAGGCAAAGTAACTGAGGGCACATAAACTTTATCTGAGCAGTGACTCTGACACCAAACTGTTTCATGTGTTTTACAATATGATTTGTACAGTGAGGCCTGGGACACACTGCTGTCCACAGACTGAAGCTGCCAGCTCTTGGACTTTGATAATGGCCATCAATAATAGTTTCTGAGAGACAGAGACACAGAGAGAGAGAGAGAGAGAGAGAGAGAGAGAGAGAGAGAGAGAGAGAGAGACAGAGAGAGAGAGAGAGAGAGAGAGAGAGAGAGAGAGAGAGAGAGAGAGAGAGAGAGCTAGGCTGTTATCCATTGATTATTAACATCATGAAAAAAAGACTCCAATTTTGGTTACATCTTAAATTAAGCCCCCAAGACACTGAGATTCCAGGCACCACAAAGCTAGGAGCTGACCCTTACAAACCAACAAACTAAGAAAAGATGCCTCTGTGGAACACTGGATGACTCAAACCAAAACTCAAAACAAACAGAACTGCAATCTGGCCCTAAACCATGAATATAAATTGGCAAAGTATCTCTTTACTAGTAGAAACAGATTCTAAGCAAATACAGACTGAGTGACCACAGTCTAGCCATAGAGACAGAACGACACAAGAAGTCATGGCTACCAACGGAGAAAAGAGAGAGAAAGAGAACAAAGGCAAGAGAAAGCAAGCACAAAAGAGAGAGAGAGCAGGAGCATGAGAGAGTGAGAGAGCAACCTTTGAGCTGAAGAGTGGAAACTTTGGAAAATTCACGAAATATTAAAAGACGTTGATGTAACTGACTGACAGAAACATAGGTTCTCAGCCAGGCCTAACAACTTGTCTCTGTGCTATTTAAATCCAATCCTGTACATTCTCCTCATTTTAAAGAGACTCACCTACTTCTGAACTGAACATAATGTCACTGACCCACAGGGCAACAACCATGGTCAGTCTCCCTGTTTACCATCAGCCATCAGAACAACCTTGACTCAGAAATAAATCAGTCGTAGGGATGTAGTGTATCTCTGTCAGGACTAAGGCCCATACACAGTTAACAGTAGGTTCAGAGGGGACTCTTTAAGGAGTTGCACATACTCCTCAGCTCTTGTGTATAGTCTAGTAGTCTATTCAATAAATGACAACCAAAGACGGTGTAAATGGTAAATGGACCGTACTTATATAACACCTTTCTAGTCTTCTGATCACTCAAAGTGATTTTACATACATGTCACATTCACTCATTCACACACATTCATACACTGATGACAGGAGCTACCACACAGGGTGCCAACCTGCTCATCAGGAGGAGACTAACCATTCATACACATTAGGGGTGGAACGGTTCATTAAAATAGTCTGTCCCGTTTGGTACACTTGTCACGGTTCGGGGCACGTGTGTATTGTTGGGTTCATGACACGCGCAATGTAAGTCTTGCCAGTAACCCAGGGAAGTTTTGTTTTGTTTTTTTCCACTTGGCACGACGCAGAGGCGTTACATTATTATATGTGGGACCTAAGAAGGATGGAGGCTTTTGCTCTGTGCCAAGCTTTCCAACAGTACAACACTGGCAGCTACTGACCTGAGAGAGACTCACCATCTCCAGATGCAGGTTGATTAAATCAAAGCAGCCAAACTACACAATAACACAAATAACACAAACATGTGTAGACTTAAAATATCTCTACAAAGTAAATATCTATAACCTTTTACTATTAGCACGGCAGTTGATCAGTTAAAAATGAATGATCCCATTTTATGTTGACGTGTGACCTAGTCAGTATGTGTAAAATAATGGCATTATTTTAAAGTTTTCCTTGATACATGACTGTTGGTTAGTGTTAAACTACTATGGATTGTTTTTATTAATCTTTATTGCGTTCTTGCCTTGATGACGTCATCCAGTCTAAAAATAATGAATAAGTAATGAAGTGTAAAACCCCCCAGAAAAGAACATAAACCGAACCCAACCGAGAACCGTGACCCCAAAACCGTGATATGAACCAAACCGTGGATTTTGTGAACCATTCCACCCCTAATACACATTCATACACTGTTGGCATAGCAACAGGAGCAATTTGTGGTTAAGTGTCTTGGCCAAGGACACATGGACATGTGGACTGGAGGAGCCGACAACATTTAGTGCAAAGATAAAGAATAAATATGAATGTGACTATAAAGTGCATCAGTACAATAAATAAACAAGAACGTGATTACATAGTTAGTGTGAGACAGAGTATGCCACTCTGAATAGGAGCGTTTTCAGGTGGGATTTAAAGGTGGAGACAGAGTCAGAAGTGCAAATATCTGGTGGGAGAGAGTTCCTGAGGCGGGGGGCAGATCGACTGAAGGCTCTTGACCCCATGATGGTAGTTAAGTTGTCAGATGGGGCAAAGAGCTGGTAGGCAGAGGAGGATCGGAGAGTTCGGGAGGGTGTGTAGATGTGAATCAGTTCTGAGAGATATGATGGTGCCAGGTTGTGAAGGATCTTGTAAGTGAGGAGTAGAATCTTAAAGTCAATGCAGGATTTGATAGGAAGCCAATGAAGTTGCTGCAGGGCAGGAGTGATGTGTTCAATAGAGGGGGTTCTGGTTATGATATGAGCGGCTGCGTTCTGTACCAGCTGGAGTTTGTGAAGAGATTTCCGTGGAAGACCAAAGAGGAGAGAGTTACAGTAGTCCAGACGGGATGTGATCAGGGTGTTTACCAGGATAGCGGTGCAGGTTGGTGAAAGTAAGGGAGGGAGACGGTTGATATTACGTAGATGGAAGTATGCAGTCCGAGTAACGTTATTGATGTGGATACACTTTGGACATGTGATACATTTATATCATTAAGCTGAAATCTGACATTATAGAGGGGAACTTGGTAAGCTAAATCCTGCTTATTTCATTGAAGCTAAATCTAAATTAAACCTGAGGGACAATGGGGACCTGGACACACATACACACAAATACATGCAGAAAAATGACTTTATTTAATATATCAATCTTAATAAAATGAATATATATCAATCTCTATATTGTGTTTATGTTCATATCATTCATATTTTGTACTGTTGAAATATTTGGACATATTGTATTTTGAAGTTTTGGCAACATTGTTCCTGAAACTTTATTATTGTGAAATAAGCCCAAAGAGAGAGAGAGACGGGGGGGGGGGCTTGTCACTGGACAGCGAGGCATGCTGGAGTTTCCTTTTCACTCATATGTACACACTATCATGTACTGGCATGCTCTCCTTTTCTTTTCTCTGGCCTCTGTGGGATAGGTAACTAGTGTCTTGTAAACCCATGTGGGCTGGGCACCTTTGGGTGTATGACACTTGAATAAAAAGAACATTCATTTGTTTGGTGCGACAGTTAATACAAAAAAGACAGGACAACTGTTTCCTCCCATGAGAAAATGTTTTTCTAACAGTCATTGTTTTGTAATTCATCTTCTCTCTGTATAAAGCAAAGAATCTCAGTGTATGGATGGTTGTCCTTCACATATCTCTTGAAGCGCTCATTCAATACACTCCACACTTGGCAGGTGCATTGCTGGGTAAAAAAAGGGGAGTATTGTGTTGAATTTGGTGCAATTTGGACATGTGATACATTTAACATATCTATAAACCCTGAATACAGCAGCATAGGTGTGATGAGGCAGGATGGAGCTTCAGAGCTCTGCTGGCTGACACTGTTGTTCAGTGGTGCACACCGACCGGAGGAAATGACCACACTTCATGATCAATAAAGCGAAAGTATTTATCAAAATGTAGGCTTTGCTTTACTAGACGTGTGTCTGTATTAACGTTACCTGTTAAATTTACTTTGTTACTTAAATAAAAGTACTGAGCTGTAGTGAGCTGTCACTCAAAAACTCATTAGCCAATGGAAGCGCAGCCTTAAAGAACCCGCCCACACGAGAGGTTTGTGTCAGAAAGCAAAAAAATGAGGGGGCGCAAAGAGAGAGCTGGGAGAGTAAAGGAGAGCAACCACAAAGCCGTCAGTGAGAAAGAAAAAGAGAGAACTGTTAACAAAAGGATATTTTATGAAAATAGCAAAAGACCAATAGTTTACATGATTACACAGATCATTTGTTTGCAAGTTATACGTTTTATTTTTGAGATGACTTTTTTTTTTGCTTGGATGATTTTAATTCTCTCAGATTATTATTTTTGTTTGATGTTTAAAAAGTTTTGCTTGATCATTCTGACACAACTCTGATTCCATACATTCAGAGCCCAAAACACAATGACTGCAGTTAAGCACGGAAAACGGAGCAAATACTTCAACAGACCATTAAAAACTAGTTTGTTTCATATGCTCCCAGACTGTAGAGACTGAGCCCTTATTTTATCTGAAAGGAGAAAAGAAGATGTATTTTCAATTAGAGTACTCATTCACACCTCACATCAACTGTATTCATTTAGCTATGTATTGAACTAAACAGTCAGCCTGTTCTGAACAGGCACTCAAGGATTAAAACACTATTTGTCTGATCTTCACTGGTCTTCAGGTGCAGTGGAAAATAGTTACTTCATTTAAAATGATGTATGATTAAAAACCAATGAGCATTTCTATGAGAATACCTTTTTACTATACTATTTGTCTTAACATACTATGTGTACTATCCAACCTAGAAAAACACTGCTGCCAGAGAGCAGAGTGAAAGGTGAGATGCAGTGGGCTGGTGGATGGGGTCCTCATCGAGGGGTTTGTGCTCAAGAATGTCAGGAATGTAATGTATGCAGCTCAGAGAAGAGCATGGACTACTGATCACACCTAATGCAATGAAACCCAGATGGGCCCCTGCCTGTCCTCCTTTTGTGTATACACTCGGACAGAGGAGGGGTCCTCTCACATCAACTGGGCCTCTGTGACTATAGCTGTGGAAGAAAACTCAGTCATCACTGACAGCTACCACCAAATGGAAAAGAGGAGTCTAAATGTCACAATCCCCAACCTCAGGCATCTGTCATAGTTCATACACAAGGATAACAAGGGTCAAAGGTCAAAGACTTCTGCATCCAGACTGGACCTTTCCACTGTCTGCATATCTGCAAATGAACTACTTCACTATTAAAGTGCTGTAGAGCTGTAGATTGTTTCATATCCAAAAGATGAGGGGAGACACAACTTCAAAACTCATCCTCATTTTCAGACAACTGTAGAATCTGAACACACACACATGATACACACAGTCTTCCTGCAGACATCGAGGATGTGCATTGTGAATAAACAGCCATAAATCTGCTTAGATATCATAAAAAAATGGGAACTTTCCTGAGCTTCATCACATTTTAAACTTTTCTTAATTATCAAAGTAATCCAGTTATAACAGTTGTCTGCACATGCAAACAGGAAGTGATCATAGATCATTCAGCATACTTTTATTGGTGCTAATATGTGGCTACTCATTAACCTTCTGTTTACATAACCTACAGCATTATGACAATATGACAAACTGCACTTTGATCTTCACTACTCTGTAATATGAGTATTTTAGGTCTACTTCTCCTTTCAGTTCAACTGTGCAATATATACATTTATAACCAGTGTCAATAACAATCTTAATTCAGGTATATTATCACTCAACATCAATATTACTTATTTACTTACTATATGTTTTACTACTATTGTTTTTTATTGATGCTTTTGTACTGTCCACTTTGCTGCTGCAATATTGTGAATGCCCCCATCATGGGACTAATAAAGGCATATCTTCTTTTCTTATGGGAACTGGTGGAACATGTTGCACTGTTATTATTATGACATTACTCATGTTCAGAATCATATATAATCTAATACACAAACTCTGCTGACCACAACATACAGATTTATAGTTGAGCTTGTAGAATTGGCCGAAGCTTTAAAGACAGTAGATTTACCATCTGCACATCCTCTCATTTCTGTGTAGAGACCAAAGAACTTATTTCTCAGGATGACAATTCTACTCCTGAAAGTTCAAATGAGTCACTTCCTGTTATGAGAATATTTTCCACAGTGACCTTACACACGCTTGGGGTTTAGATGGGATAACCATGAACAGGAAAATCTACTGCATTACTTGAGTTTACATCACTCTCTAGTTTCTGTGCCAGTCTGTATTTGTGGTTTTGGCTAAAATTCCATGAGAGGTTTAACTTAAATAGTGTGTGTGTGTGTGTGTGTGTGTGTGTGTGTGTGAGAATCTGCATAGCTTCACACACACACACACCTTCTCTCTTTAATACACTAATACTAATAAAAGGGCTATTGCATGTTTTCTGTTGCAGACCTATTTCATAGCAAAGTCATCTTTAGAGACTTGAAATTAAGATTTCTAGCCATCATCTGTTTTTATTGAGAAAGTTACTAAGATTTCAACTTGTGAGTGACATACAGACTTTTCAAATAAATCTGTTCACACAGCCACGAACTCAAGCAAGTTTAAAGTCAGTAAATCTCACACTATAGAGAAATCTGTGGCAATCCATGACTGCTGTGATGATGGAAAAACATTCAGAAAATAAGTAAAAGGACAGAATGCTTTAAAATGGAAAGCAGTGATGTAAAGCACATGTAATTTGTGGTGATGACAACATGCAAAAACTGTACTGTGGTTCATTTTTACTTCTCCTCATATGAGCTACTCTTCACAGAGCTGCTCAGAGTAATGTCACATATGTGAACATATTACAAAGGACAGGGAGCAGTCTACCTGCAGTCAACTCAACAGTGTGCATTGCTTCTCATCAAGCTATTATCGAGACTTTTCCTACCACTCCAACTATTTCCAATCTATGATCACTCTGACAGACACATTGTCTCACAGTGCTGCAAACTGTACACTATCTGGCTTAATGATCCTTTTAATCATAGCAGCAGCTGCAACATCCAAACACAGACAGCAGTGAATCAACAATTCATATATGTCCATATGCCAGAAGCCAGCCACATGACCATCCCCACCCCCCAACACACACACACACACACACACACACGCGCACACACAATGCACTCAATTAGTTTCTTATAATTAAAAGTCTATGTCTGCAATGTAAAGTGCATGACTTCAAGTGTTTTATCTGTACAAGTGCATTTTTAAAAGAAGGAGAATGAATGAAAAGAGAGAACAGAAGTAAAGGATTGCTTTCCCATCACTGAAAGAAAAAAAAACGGTGCAGGCATAAAAACCTTTGTACAACTCCCTCAGAGTGTATGAAGCTAGGAATCCCCACACAGAGCTTATATTCGCTAAAAAAAAAAATCTCTACTTTTAACTCAATTCACATGTCTGCCTTTGTTGAGGTCAAGTTAAAGAATGGCACTTTTCCCCCCGAAAGCATCGCGTTTTTTTTCTTTCTTCATATAACAAAAAGATTCCCGAAATTCGGGAATCTTCGTTAAGTTGAGTGAGCCTGTGTGAGAGGACATTTCACTGCACTGTCTCTATCAGTGGGACAAAGAAGCACCGCTAGGTCAGGACACGACTGATTTATTTGTTTCCCTCTCTGAGTCACAAATGTTAAAACAGGAGTGTAACTTACTTTGCTTCTCACTTCAGCAGATAATCCGTAGGCTGGTCCTTTATTAAAATGAGTCATTTTCTTGATTTTTCGTGTAAAGCCAAGTGAATATCCTGAGACACAGTGTAGTGAAGAGTGAGCAGTAGAGAACTGCTACCTGCTACAAACTGTTCAACACTCAGAGCAGGAGTCAAGTATTCTGAGAGTTTCCGTGAGCTGCAGAGGATCACTCTGTCTACTATCTGCTGGACAGACTCGCTTTGCAACTTGATCGTCAATGATTGACGGAGCAACCACAGCCAATCAGAGCAGCTCTTTTGTATCGGTTACTCCCTCTCCTGATTCTCCTTCAAATGGGACAAAAGTGAACTTAAAAGCAGCGCACACATCTATACCAAATATTACTGATACAGGTAGTGAGTGTGTTTACTATCAGCTACTATTAACATACGAACAGCTTTCTATAAAAGTGAATTCATGTCAGGATGTATATGTTTGGGTCGTCATGATTTAATGTATACTGAGGTAAAAAAAAAAAAAAAACTACGGTGGCCCTCAGGGTCAAAACACAACAACAATAAACAAAGCACAACAACTTATTAGGAAATAAAAACATTAAAATAAATGAAGAAATAATTAAGAAAATAAATATTTTGAAATCATGAATGACAGAATTGATCATATCTTTTGTATTTTATTCATCCAGTTAACTGAATTCATTTTATTTCTATATATATTTTCTAGACATGAAGGTCTCAATGGTGTCAAAGCCAACACTTCACACATCTTCACATACTGAGGGCTGTTGCACAAAAGCAGAATTAAGAAATCCAGGATAACTGAAAAAGTGAGGCTCAACAAAGTCTCATCAGTTCATCCTGGCTTAATATGCTAGCTAGGTTTTGTGCAACAGCCCTCTGGTGACATACTGCCTGATTTTGTTGTTTTTTTAAATAAAGTTTTAAATAAGTTTCATTTGTGTATAAAGAAATCTCCATGGTGTGTTTATTTTAATTCATCTTTATTTATGTCGATTTAAAAGAAGAAAAAACTGCTAAAATAAACTTTCTTTGTAGAACATATGTACAGTACATATAGAAAACAGGCCAGTGAAACACCTGACCTAGAGGTGGGTGGGAGTTCATTCTTACAAAGAAACACAAAATATGTCAGAAACAATGCTACTTGTTGTAAAGTTTGACTTTTCACACCTTTGCAGTGACTTCATCACCGTGTGGCAAATTTACTGATATGTAGATTAAGTATGATGTCATTCTTCAGAGTGTGTCTCACAGTGTCCTGTACTCATTTCATTTACACATTTTCCAGAATGTATGACTCTCATTACACTGGATCAGCTCTCTGGGAAATTCCTATAATGTACTGAAAGTGGCAGAGGGTTCTTTACTCAAGTATTTCCTTTTTCTACTACTTTATATTTCTACACCATTATAATTAAGAAAGACATATTGCACCTTTTTTTTAACATTGCTACATTTATTTGATAGACAGTTCTTTGCAAATTCAGATTTTATAAACAAAACATATGAGCAGCTTCTAAATTAAACTAACACACAATCTAAACACAACTTCCACACACATGCTGCTCACCTCCAAGGTTACAAGATAAGAATTTCACTACACTGCCTGCAGTATTATACACACATACACATCACCACCTACAGAAATACATTAATACACTTACAGAAATATACACACACTCCTGACTGTCTCTTGCTGCATAAATAATGTCTCAACATGAGAGTAACTGATGTTTTGAGTTAATATTACATACATGTAATAAATGTAACATGTTTCACCCACTAAAGCACAATTTAAAGTGTGGACATGCCACTGTGGTCAGTCTGTTATTTGACTGGTTGCATTATCACAAAAGTAGCATTTTATTCTAGCAGCTGAATTAGATAAAGCTGGTTTAGATATTCTTATGACCCAACAGGATAGATACAATGACTTCCACCTCAGTGACATGATATTGCTGTTTAATTGTAAATGTATCCAATCAAATAATATAAAACTAAAATTCTGAAAGGGATAATTCTACATAATGATTATTATTACTGATAAAACTTAAAGAACATGTGTACAATTTTTCAAGTGTTTTAAAACAGCAGTCAGGTGTCCATATGAACAGTAAAGAGGTTTACCTCTCTGTAATCATTCCTCCTGTTCATACTGACTATTAAAACATCTGAAAATGTGCTTTCAATGGAAGTGATGTCCACACAGTCATTATAAAGTAGATGATCAGCTTCTATTGAGCTTCATCAGTGTGAGTTAGTCATATCAAGTGATATCTGACACATTTACAGTCTTTTTACCATCAAATTCCCTCTTAGTGTTTCCTTGTTGAGCTGTGGTGGAAGTATAGTAGTATAGGTATAGGAAGTATAGGCTGAAGCTTTATATTAGCTTCAGATCAACTTTTAAATACATGTTTACACAGAAGGAGGACTGTGGGTTTAGTCCTCCATCACTTGTAAGTGAATTATGAAGGGATCTTCTAATGGTCAGTATGAACAAGAGGAATGATTACAGCAAGAGAAACAGGTTTAGTGAGCCCATTTTTAAGAATATTTTTCTGAATGTGCATATATTTGCTTCAGTACGATTCCTTTTTTACACCATGGTTAAGTTTTGTTGAGTAAATGATCAAAATATTTTGTCTGCCACGACCAATACAATAAAGTATCCCCTACAATATATATCTTATGTCAGCATTGCAATACTTTAGCTGTTAGTTTACAAGAAACTAAAGTCATCAAACATACATGTTGTTTTAAGTAGGCAGAAAAAAGTATGTTTCACAGTCTGTGGTTTCCCTTTTTGTGGCTTTTACATTGTCATCTTGCTATGTCTTTGAATTGTGTCACAGGTCACAGAGTCATCAGTTTCCCTGAGTTCACTGAATCAACTTGACTAGTGTTGGAAATCCAGCTCAGTAGTGATTCACTGCATGATGAAGCAGTTTGTGTGGGAGATAACCTGGTATGAGTGGTTCAGTGTGAGCAGGCAGGGAGGAGTCTAACCCTCCTCTGTTATCACGTAAAGCAGCTGCAGCTGTGTTTCTTTTCCACAGATACTCAGATCCAGCACGCCCTATAAATAGCCCCAGATGTCAAGCTGGAGCAGCAACTTTTGCTCCTTCTCCTCTTTTGGTTTAGTTCAACAAATTGTCTCCACTCTCTTCCTGTCCAGAGCTCCATCCAGGAACAGGAAACACAGCACAAAGAAACAAAAACAGAACAGTGACAATGATACCAAAGCAGAAACATTTGAAACAATACCCCTTTACTGGTCTGACCCAGTAAAAACTACTTCTAAAGTTCATTCAGACAATAACCATTTTAAGCTCTAAAACTTTAAATCCTGAGCCTTTAAGTAACTATTGATTCACTGCAAAAAATCCACATAGATTAACATAAATCCTATACTGACTTCTTTATTGAGCTTGGGAATTGAGACTTGAACATTTAATTGGTATTAAAGGAACAGCATTAAATTGGTTTAAATCCTATCTGTCAGATAGATTTCAGTTTGTAAATGTTAATGATAAATCCTCCAAGCAAACAAAAGTTAGACACAGTGTTCCTCAGGGTTCAGTGCTTGGACCAATACTATTCTCCTTATATATGCTTCCTTTAGGAAACATTATTCGGAAACACTCAATAAATTTTCATTGTTATGCAGATGACACTCAATTATATCTATCAATAAAGCCTAATGAAATCAACCAGTTAACTAAACTACAAACATGCATCAAGGACATAAAGGCCTGGATGACCTGTAACTTCCTGCTGTTAAACTCAGAAAAAACTGAAGTTATTGTGCTTGGCCCTAAATACCTCAGAAACACATTATCCAATGATATAACTACTCAGGATGGCATTACTCTGGCCTCCAGTACTACTGTAAGGAACCTAGGAGTTATATTTGACCAGGATCTGTCCTTTAATTCCCATATAAAACACATTTCAAGGTCTGCCTATTTTCATCTGCGTAACATTTCAAAAATCAAACACATTCTGTCTCAAAATGATGCTTAAAAACTAATCCATGCATTTGTTACTTCAAGGCTGGATTATTGTAATTCATTATTATCAGGCTGTCCTAACAAGTCTCTAAAGACTCTCCAGCTGGTCCAGAATGCAGCTGCACGCGTTCTGACAAAAACTAGAAAGAGAGATCACATTACTCCTATTTTAGCTTCACTGCATTGGCTTCCCGTAAAATCTAGAATAGAATTTAAAATCCTTCTCCTCACTTTTAAAGCTCTTAATGGTCAGGCTCCATCATACCTTAAAGAGCTCATAGTACCTTATGTACCTACCAGAACACTGTGCTCCCAGCATGCCTACTTGTGGTACCTAGTATCTCTAAAAGTAGAATGGGAGGCAGAGCCTTCAGTTATCAGGCTCTTCTCCTGTGGAACCATCTCCCAGATTCGGTCCGGAGGGCAGACACCCTCTCTACTTTTAAGAGTAGGCTTAAAACTTTCCTTTTTGATAAAGCTTATAGTTAGCCAGCTCCTAGTTTATGCTGCTATAGGCTTAGACTGCCGGGGGACTCCTACCTCCATGATGCACTGAGCTCCTCTCTCCTCCTCTCTCTCTCTATCCATCTATATATATCCAATAACATTCATGTACCATTAATGCATTCAATAACCTAAACTTCTTCCCCGGAGTTGTCTGTGCTTTCTCGTCTCACAGGCAATCTGGGCCTGTAGACGTCCGGATGACAGATTCCAGTCCCGGACCTTCTAGCTTCAATGTTTATTTTCTATGTGCTTCTCTCTCTCTCCTATTCTTCCTCTCTCTCTCTCCTATTCTTCCTCTCTCTCCTCTCTACCCCAACCGGTCGAGGCAGATGTTCTCCCACTTTGAGCCTGGTTCTGAGGTTTCTTCCTGTTAAAAGAGTTTTTTCTTGCCATTGTCGCTAAGTGCTGCTCATGTGGGAATGTTGGGTCTCTTTAAAATGAAAACCTGAAGAGTACGGTTTAGAACCTGCTCTATGTGTAAAGTGCCTTGAGATGACTTTGTTGTGATTTGGCGCTATACAAATAAAGATTGATTGATTGATTGAATTGTTGGCGAAATGATCGGGGCTTTTTTCAGTGCTTTCAAATTCATCTCATGGGACTCATCAGTAGATGGTGTTTGCTTTGTCACCATGGAGATGGATCAGTTATTATCACTGGTGTGTTAACAGATGGAGATGTGTCCTGATTCCATAATACATACTTACTGCATACAGTATACTGTACAGTATATACATATACTACAGTGCATTGACTCTGACCCAGAGAGGAAGGCTGGACTGTATTCTGACACATTATCTATCAGTTATCTATCAGTTGATCTGCTTCTCATGACTTATGAGTGGGTCTATGCTCAGCTGTGACTCTGTATCATTGAAGCTAATGTTAATTATGTAATGTCACATGTGATGTCATGATAATATTTTACACCACTCCAGCTCCAGATGATGCAGGTAGAATCATTTCTAAAAATACGGAATAACAATGTATCATATAGGCAACAGTTAATAACCAGAAGACTTTGTATTTCATGGCAATATATACAACATTCAGTTGTATGTTTGAACTTTACTGTGCAGAATGATATACAGTAATGTACAAAAGTTTTAGGCACTTTAGATGTTTACATTCTTTGGTCCCAAATGTATTCTGCAGCATGACAACGAGCCCAAACATCCAGCCGGAGTCATAAAGAACTATCTTAAATAAGAAGAAGAAGAAGAAGGAGGAGTCCTGCAGCAGATGGTTTGACCTCCATAGAGTCCTGATCTCAACATCATGGAGTCAGTCTGGGATTACATAAAGAGACAGAAGCAGCTGAGACACTGAAATCCACAGAAGAAGAAGAACTGTGACGACTTCTCCAAGATGGAGGAACAACAGACCTGCTGAGTACCTGAAACACTGTGTGCAGGTGTACTGAGGAGAACTGCTGCTGTTTGATGAATCAAAACTATTCATGGCTTCATTTTTGAAAACATAGTTGCTAAAACTTATGCTCAGTACTGTATGTTCACATTCAACTGCTGGAGGAGGTAAGTTTCTCTGTGCTCACTTTCTTTTTGGAACTTACACAAGTGTGAGGTGTAATTTGAAGCCTGCAGTGCACATACACTGAAATGGACTTTTTAGGAGACATCTTGTGTCCAGCTGTTTTTTTTGTTTTTTTTTAAGTGCATATTTAAACCATATTAGACACACATTATTATTCAACGGAGAGCATTTTTATATGCCTTAAAACATGTCAGGAAGGGATCTCTATACAGAGTCTAAAGACTTTTTTGTAGTGTAGTTCAGTCCAGTCAGGAAATCAACTATGATTATGTTTGAAGACTTCACCATAAACACTGATAAGCAGGGACTTGTAGACTATAGATTTAGGATTTCAATAAGGTTAAATTAATAACAAACGTTCCACAACATGTCACACAATGTAGTCATTCCATTAGAAGGACAGAAGCTCCACGCCTGGTCCTCACATACAAGATGCTACCATGAAGCTGCTTATACCACTGATGTGATGCACAGCTTCACCCGACTGCAACAAGTTCATCTGATGCAAGTTCACAAATATGCCTTTCATTTGTGCTTGCTGCTTGCATAGACAGATACAGGATGTTATGTGTTGTCTCGTTAGAAAAACACGTTTTCCAAAAGCCAGAGCAGAGGATATAAAACATGAGAGCATCTCCTCTTCACTCACACTCATCCAAAGCCCTTCCTGCACTGTGCTTCACATATCACACCATGGAGCTGAGTGGAACTTCTTCACCTCACAACAGCAGAAGTGTTTCTTATCAGACTGTCAATCTGTTATCTTCATGGAATTGTCTCCAAAACCGGACCACGGAGATGATGTAATACTATCAGCATTCAGAGACTACAGTAAGTGTTACAAAGAGACTCATATTAGTCAGAGAGAGCTCTGTTGAATGTTCCTTGTGTTGAATAGCTTGAATCATATTGCTTTCTTTATTGACCTCCTGTATTCCACAAACTAGCATTAACATTCAATCAGGATTAAATCATGGTTTATTTTATAATCCTACTTAGATGTAAACTAACTTTAAACCTCTTTAAATCACAGTTCAGTCCTCTAGATTTATATCAGCCCTGTAATTCTGACCTTTTCAGCTCCAGTTTAAACTCAGCACTGACCTACACCCTGCTAACGGAGGGCACACACTCACTTTAGACGTTAACTCAGGCTCAGGTTGTTCTGCACTTCTCTTGCCTATTTAATTAGATTATTTTAATCTAGCTTCTTCTTAGTCTTTTTTATATTTTTTAATTCCATATGTTGTGTGCATCTTATTGTCGTGTGTTTGTTGTGTGTGTGTGTTATTGTCGTGTGTTTGTTGTGTGTGTGTGTTATTGTCGTGTGTTTGTTGTGTGTGTGTGTTATTGTCGTGTGTTTGTTGTGTGTGTGTGTGTTATTGTCGTGTGTTTGTTGTGTGTGTGTGTGTTATTGTCGTGTGTTTGTTGTGTGTGTGTGTTATTGTCATGTGTTTGTTGTGTGTGTGTGTTATTGTCGTGTGTTTGTTGTGTGTGTGTGTGTGTTATTGTCGTGTGTTTGTTGTGTGTGTGTGTTATTGTCATGTGTTTGTTGTGTGTGTGTGTTATTGTCGTGTGTTTGTTGTGTGTGTGTGTGTTATTGTCATGTGTTTGTTGTGTGTATGTGTTATTGTCATGTGTTTGTTGTGTGTATGTGTTATTGTCATGTGTTTGTTGTGTGTATGTGTTATTGTCGTGTGTTTGTTGTGTGTGTGTGTTATTGTCGTGTGTTTGTTGTGTGTGTGTGTTATTGTCATGTGTTTGTTGTGTGTGTGTGTTATTGTCGTGTGTTTGTTGTGTGTGTGTTATTGTCGTGTGTTTGTTGTGTGTATGTGTTATTGTCATGTGTTTGTTGTGTGTGTGTGTTATTGTCATGTGTTTGTTGTGTGTATGTGTTATTGTCGTGTGTTTGTTGTGTGTGTGTGTGTTATTGTCATGTGTTTGTTGTGTGTATGTGTTATTGTCATGTGTTTGTTGTGTGTATGTGTTATTGTCATGTGTTTGTTGTGTGTATGTGTTATTGTCGTGTGTTTGTTGTGTGTGTGTGTTATTGTCGTGTGTTTGTTGTGTGTGTGTGTTATTGTCGTGTGTTTGTTGTGTGTATGTGTTATTGTCATGTGTTTGTTGTGTGTGTGTGTTATTGTCGTGTGTTTGTTGTGTGTGTGTTATTGTCGTGTGTTTGTTGTGTGTGTGTGTTATTGTCATGTGTTTGTTGTGTGTGTGTGTTATTGTCATGTGTTTGTTGTGTGTATGTGTTATTGTCGTGTGTTTGTTGTGTGTATGTGTTATTGTCGTGTGTTTGTTGTGTGTATGTGTTATTGTCGTGTGTTTGTTGTGTGTGTGTGTGTTATTGTCGTGTGTTTGTTGTGTGTATGTGTTATTGTCGTGTGTTTGTTGTGTGTGTGTGTTATTGTCGTGTTTGTTGTGTGTATGTGTTATTGTCGTGTGTTTGTTGTGTGTGTGTGTGTTATTGTCATGTGTTTGTTGTGTGTATGTGTTATTGTCGTGTGTTTGTTGTGTGTGTGTGTTATTGTCGTGTGTTTGTTGTGTGTGTGTGTTATTGTCGTGTTTGTTGTGTGTATGTGTTATTGTCGTGTGTTTGTTGTGTGTGTGTGTGTTATTGTCATGTGTTTGTTGTGTGTATGTGTTATTGTCGTGTGTTTGTTGTGTGTGTGTGTTATTGTTGTGTGTTTGTTGTGTGTGTGTGTTATTGTTGTGTGTTTGTTGTGTGTGTGTGTTATTGTCGTGTGTTTGTTGTGTGTGTGTGTTATTGTCGTGTGTTTGTTGTGTGTGTGTGTTATTGTCGTGTGTTTGTTGTGTGTGTGTGTTATTGTCGTGTGTTTGTTGTGTGTGTGTGTTATTGTCGTGTGTTTGTTGTGTGTGTGTGTTATTGTCGTGTGTTTGTTGTGTGTATGTGTTATTGTCGTGTGTTTGTTGTGTGTGTGTGTTATTGTCGTGTGTTTGTTGTGTGTGTGTTATTGTCATGTGTTTGTTGTGTGTGTGTGTTATTGTCGTGTGTTTGTTGTGTGTATGTGTTATTGTCATGTGTTTGTTGTGTGTGTGTGTTATTGTCGTGTGTTTGTTGTGTGTGTGTGTTATTGTCGTGTGTTTGTTGTGTGTGTGTGTGTTATTGTCATGTGTTTGTTGTGTGTATGTGTTATTGTCGTGTGTTTGTTGTGTGTGTGTGTGTTATTGTCATGTGTTTGTTGTGTGTGTGTGTTATTGTCATGTGTTTGTTGTGTGTATGTGTTATTGTCGTGTGTTTGTGTTATTGTCGTGTGTTTGTTGTGTGTGTCTGTTATTGTCATGTGTTTGTTGTGTGTATGTGTTATTGTCGTGTGTTTGTTGTGTGTGTGTTAGTCGTGTGTTTGTTGTGTGTATGTGTTATTGTCATGTGTTTGTTGTGTGTGTGTGTGTTATTGTCATGTGTTTGTTGTGTGTGTATGTGTTATTGTCGTGTGTTTGTTGTGTGTATGTGTTATTGTCATGTGTTTGTTGTGTGTGTGTGTGTTATTGTCATGTGTTTGTTGTGTGTGTATGTGTTATTGTCGTGTGTTTGTTGTGTGTATGTGTTATTGTTGTGTGTTTGTTGTGTGTATGTGTTATTGTTGTGTGTTTGTTGTGTGTGTGTGTTATTGTTGTGTGTTTGTTGTGTGTATGTGTTATTGTCGTGTGTTTGTTGTGTGTATGTGTTATTGTTGTGTGTTTGTTGTGTGTGTGTGTGTTATTGTCATGTGTTTGTTGTGTGTATGTGTTATTGTTGTGTGTTTGTTGTGTGTATGTGTTATTGTTGTGTGTTTGTTGTGTGTGTGTGTGTTATTGTCGTGTGTTTGTTGTGTGTGTGTGTGTGTTATTCTCGTGTGTTTGTTGTGTGTGTGTGTGTTATTCTCGTGTATTGAGAGTAGCAACATTATTTACTATGCATATGACAATGCTACATCTCTTTAATACAGTTCCTTTTAAAGATGTAGGATACATTATTGCATTACAGTGTAACAAGGCTCAAGTTGCTTATTAGTTATGTCATTAAAGGATTCAGTTTTCAAAACAAAACAACAATCACATGTTCATATGAACAGTGAAAGACATTTCAACTTTTAAATACATGTTTATACAGAAGGAGGACTGTGGATTTTGTCCTCCATCACTTCCATTGTAAGTCAATTATGAAGGGATCTTCTAATGGTCAGTATGGATATAACAGGAGTTAGTTAGATAGTTATGATAATAAGAACATATTTCATTGTTCAGTTGTGTACCTGAATGTTGTGTTAAAACAGTCTTGAAAAACTGAACCTGTCCTCTGAGGCCTGTTTTTGTTTCTTCTCATGTAACTTGGAAATGAGAGGATCCAGCTGAAATAAAACAACTGGTTAATCTGTGAACCCAAAACCCCCTAAACCAGTTATGTTCAATAATAATTACTATGATCTTACTAATTGTGGGCCTAATAATGCAAAATGTGTCCTGAGACTGGTGCTTGAAAGTAGTCCATGTCATTTAAGGACTAGTGTGCGAGATGCAGTGGTATCTAGTGGAACAAACTTGGTAGAAATGGAATATAATACTCAGAAATATGTTTAAATGATAGTATAATCCCATGAAAATAAGTCCTCATTTTAAATGACCTTAAAATGAGTGTGCCATGTTGCACCGCCATGTTTCTACAGTAGCCCAGAACAGACACACCAAACACTGGCTCTATAGAGGGTCGTTTGGGGGTTTTGTAGCCACCCATAAGTTTTCCTACACACCTGCACGGAGAGGGTGAGGGGAGGGGTATTCAGTTAATGCAATCTACCACCTCATCACTAGATGCCACTAAATCTTGCACACTGGTCCTTTAAGTCATATGTCTGTAAGGTAAGAGGTCACAGCTGGAGTTGAAGGACACACAAGCCCCAAAAACCCTTTTCCATTTACAAGACTTACAAAAAAACAGCATCTGTAAAAAATATATTTTTTAGAAGAGTGACAAACCTGTATATAGTATGTACATTATAGCTGTAATGTTAGTTTATCTTTCTTCAGCTGCTGTCCTTGTTTTGGCTGTCTGTGTTTGTCTTCCTCAACTTTAATCTTGGAACTGTGTGAAATTCTTTGAGAGCAAATACAAACTGGAGTGTGTCAATATGCAGAGAGTAACTAGTTCCATGTGACAGTGTTACATCATTTAATTACAAAATAAATGTTAGTGTAATCTGTTTCAGTTACTGAGAAAAGTAAATGTGTCATTAAATGACAGTTACTGATGAAAATGTTGATGATTACAAAAGGAGGTTACATCTGAAGTCACACCTTTTTTTAAATATTTAACATACAGAATACATATATTGATGTTTTTAATTCTTTGAAATCAATACATCATTTTATATTTCATAAATAAATCATGACGTCGGCTTATTTGGAGCACACATGGACTTAAATTAGCCTGGGTTTACCCATGCTCTCATTCCAGCGAGATTCCACTTCGCTCAGAAAGTTAGCATGGCCACCAAGACAAAGTCTTCGCCTGAGATAGGGAACCAATCACAGAACGGGGAGGCAGGCTCAAGACGATGACGACGATAGAGCGACTCTGTTTACATCCAGCATGGCGGCCACAGAGGTGCAACCGCTGGAAGCACCAATAGATTGTGTGTTAAATAAATTGAAACTTTGAAAATAGAACAAAAACTACATGATTTCCTTCATAAAAGGATGTGTTTGCACTGCTCCCTATACTTATATACCAGTAAGCCCCGCACTGAATACGTCATCGTCTATCATTGATATGATTGGCTGTAAGTTTGTCCAGTAGTGTACAGAAGTATTTGATTGACATTCGTTGATCCCGCCTCAAATTCGAGGAAATGAACGGCTCCTCCCCAGACCCTAGACGCGGTCTGGTGTTAGCCAGGCTAGGCTTAAATGGTGTCACAGTACCAATTAAGCCCATGACTGACTTTTGACTTTTTTTAAATCAAATATCTTTATTTTATATTCCTAAATCTACATGAACTAATGAATACATTTTCAAATGAGAGATAAATGTTGCTTTATAAGAAATGATCTCTCTTATAAATCATGTCAGTATCCATGAAAAACAGCTGAACTCAGATTTTGGTGCTTAATGGGAACATTTACCCTAACAGCTGAAAACATTGGTTAGAACATTAGAAAAGTCATCAAAAAGTCATCAAATGTAATAAGTTACATTACTTTGATGAAGTCATTAAAATAGTTACATTACTTATTACATTTTAAATAGAGTAACTAGTAATCTGTAACCTATTACATTTCCATAGTAACCTTCCCAACCATGTCAATATACTTTACCAATAAAGCTGATTCTCATCCGTCATCCAGGTTGGGGTTTGCTGTATATTACCATACTACTACTAAATATGTACATACATACAACTACTTTGCACATATTACCTCCTTCCAGATCTCTCTCAAGTTTGTATCTCTGTATTTAGATACATATACAGATATGTTGATCACAAAAAAAGTACATGGGAATGTCATTTTGGAACACATTATTCAGCGTTCTTCATCGATGGGTTTATACTTATAGTAGTATGAAGTACCAGAAAAGTATGTCTGCAGCTTTTTACAGATCTGCAGTGTTCAGATGTTCACATTATTCAACCAGAAGCAGAAAGAAACTTACTTTGTATCTTTTTTGAAATAATGGGAGTTAATATGTAGCTAATATATGGTGTTTAACTTTGCACTCTGTATGACACACACCGTTACAGATGTGAAGAGATAAGAACATGGAAACAGACCGTAACAACAAAAAAATAGAGCATTTATTCAAGAACATGACTATATATTTGATTCTTACATTTCTGTGTTTTTACACTATTCTTCCAAGAAAAATGGATTTGGGGTATTTGTCCCTCAGACTGGACCACTGTACAAAGAAATAGTCTGATATGAAGTAGAGAATCTTCCCTGTAAGCGACAGCGTTTCCACACGGCAAATGCTTTCAACATAAACTATCAGGACTTTCTTCATTCCCAGAATTCCAAGCAGGAGTCCTGCCACGCACAGGGGAACGCAGGTCCCCGGGCCATTACACAGCACCTGAAACAACACACACACACAATAACAGGAGGGTGAGCACAGTTCCAGGAAGTGATACATGTTGTTCACAAGCTACACAGAAGCACAGCAGCATCCAAGGATGTTGATGATATCTGTCAGGTGGCACAAACTGCTTAAAGTTCTATATCAGTGTAATCAATGTGTCATCTGTTTTTCATCAACACATCTATTTGTTCTTGTTCTCTTTGACAAAGAACAAAAGATGCACTTTACTTTCTGTCTCTTCAGATAACTATCAGAAACGTTTACACATTGCTATCTGCATCCAAACTAAACTTTACCTAAAGTGACTGTAGAGTATCTGCTGCTATTCACAGCTACAACAGTGACTCTCCCAGCCTGAAGGTCAGGACCTCCAAAGGTTCCTATGATTCATCTGAAGAGCCACAGAATGATTTAAAAGTATAAAATATGTCTGTTATCTGTATTTCATATGAAACATGGAACACTTTGACCTCTTCAGGCCTCTTAAAATCTTAAAATTTAAACAATGCAAGAAGAACTCCATCCCTCTCACAGCTTATGTCCAAAAGCCAAGAAGGCTGAGCGCTCTGAGCTAGAGGATAGAACAGGAAATGAATCTGTGGTTGTTGGTTACACTGTGATCTGATCTGGGACAGTTATGTTATAGTTTGCTTTAATCTAAATATCACTGAGGTGAACATTAACACTCAAGAGAGAAGAAACTTGTTACATTCATGAAACAAACATACAAACATGAACTCTGGACAATGTTGCCCTTTCACACATGTAGCACACAGCAGTGGACTGTGTGTCACACAGCTTCTCATCTGCTGGATTTAGGGAACAGCTTCAGGAAGCAGGACGTGATGCACAGAGTAGACTGCTGTTATCATTTGGTGTTGTTAGGTTTTTCATCAGAAATAAAACTTTTATTTTATGAGGAATCACAGGAAGTTGTCTCTCCCATTAGCACTAGCTTCACAGTGTTCAGGCCCAGTCAAAACCATGCAGCTTAAATGTGTTTATCCAGCACAGCCACATGTGTAAACTAGCGGCTGTGGATAAGAGGGGAGCTCAAAGATGTCATATTTAAAATTATGTTCTGCTTGTTCAAAAGTTGTTTGATAAATTGCTCGTGTCATCTCTCTTTCTGCCAGATTTTATGCTGCGGCCGCTGAGCAGAGCAGGCTGTGCACAGACAGAGTCGGGGGGGGGGGGGGACTGACATGATTGAGTAGCCTCAGGCCTTGAGGAGGCTGAGGGAGTTGAGGGAGTTAAGGGAGTTTGGGCTAGCAGGAAACCAGACAGAGCTGCTGTAGAGTCTGGAGAAGTCATCACAGAGCTCCACAGTGCAGACGCTGCAACACTGGAATATCCTCTGAACTGTGCTCCACACACTCTGCTCTCACAGCTAAACTCATCAACACACACACACACACACACACACACACACACACAGAAACGGGCTACGCATTACAGATCTTTCACTTGTTAATGGCTGAAATGAAATGAGGTGGTCAACTTCCAAATCTCTCAGTCTGCCATGAACAGCAACAGATTTCCCCACTTGAAGTTAAGCTGTGTTTGGCTGCAGTGAACTCTCAAACAGAGCTGGAAATTTTATTTCTGCCACAGTAAGAATTTACACTTACATAACCGGCTTATTGTCGGCTCTCTACATTAACTCACTTCTTACACCATACAAAGAAAAACACAGAAAATCGTTAACAAAGACTTACTCCTGTTGGAGAGCCCTGATTTCTGGGCCACAAATGCACTTGAGGCCAATTCTTCCATGGCTGTAAGGGTCCTCACAGCCTCTCTGCAGACACTTGCATGCAGCACTAAATTTGCGAGCACTCAGACTGTGAGAGTACAGGAATGCCTGTCTCATCTGTTGTATGTATATTGTATTCCTGGAGCTTTTCTTTTTATGACTTTTTTCTCGTGGTTCAGCAGCATACAGGAATTCTCAGCTGCATTCAGACTGAAATCAGTTCTGTGTAAAACAATACAGGCGGCTGTGTTGGTGTTGGCGGGTGGTTTAAAGTACCGGTGAGACAATGAAATATAATCCAGCAGTCTGGTTGGACTAACAGGTTGTTACGTTTAGACACTGATCAGAAAACACAGTGCAGCAGTTTGTAACAGTCACATACTGGATTGTACTACTCTGTAACCCTGTTTACTAGTATGTATCACACTGTTCATGATGTTCTGTCATAACCTAATATCTCCCAGTTACCTGCTTTCTTTAGAGCCACTGGAATAATTACAGACTTTTACATTGTTTAATTATAACCAAGTTATACATTGATTCATTTACTTGAAGCTATAGCAAATCAAGTTAGGATTTAGTGTATTCATACATAAACTCTTCAATAAATATACATTTTTGGTTACTTGATAAAAGTAGAGGAATTAGTTCTCCACACGTCTGGACTTAGTTTTTCTAATGTTGTCATTCTGCTTCTACATACTGCTATGTTACTGTGATTTCTGTCTACTGGCTACATGAGCTCCATTTTTTCTTTTTTTCTTTTTTTAACTTTTGAGGCAAAGTTGTAACTTTGGGGCTGTGTGAATAAATTTAAGTTGAAGAGGTGAAGGAATTTGATAAAGATAAAAATTGTCTTTATTCCATTTAAGAGTGCATATGTTACATTTCACACTTTATTTGTTCCCTGTTGAATTTATAGAAACCTCTTCATTAAAGACATGCAAGCGGTGTTCCTGTCACCTCACCAGAGCCTCTCTATGAAGCTCCTGCTATATTTCTACATTGTGGTCTAACTCTGTGGAAACTGTGCTGGGTCAGATGTCTAAAGATGATCTGCTTCCTAGCAGTTGCACAAGTAAAATCCACTTATGGCAGAATCAGTACCAAGCTCATGAGAGCGTGTGGAGAGGTGATGACTGTTCTTCAGCCGCTCTGTAGTCATAAGCCTGGCTGGAACATTCCTGGCATGACTGCTCTGGCACTAAGTCCACAGCTTTGTTTCCAACCAGCCACCAATAACCACAGTTCTGCTGGACAGCTGCTGACATCCACAGTGATAGCACACAGATTCTCTCTGCTTTCAACAGAGCAGCAGCAGGCTGCTTTATCACAGGTGATAAGATAACACATGATAGGACCGTGCAGGTTGTCTGTAGGTCACATTGTGTGTGAAACTCTACATTACAGTGTGGTGAGCAGAGCAGCACTGTGACAAATAGGAACATCACTGAATCACTTTATCTGTCAGCTGTTTGTGTTGACAGACTGCTGGTTTACACAGCTGCTCAACACAAACACCTGCATGTAACTGTGTCATCTCTGCCTTTATTATATTTGACTCTTTGTTCCACTCTTTGTCTGAAGCTTATCTGTGCTAGTGAGAAGCTCAACAAAGTGGTTCAGCTTTCTGTTTGTTTACATGTACAGTATAATGTAACGTCATAGCTGCTTTACTTCAACCACTTGGATATTGTAAAGATTGATTGGTTATTTACTATGAGACAATATACATTACTGAGAGGTTTCTACTAACTCTGCCTGTAATGTCTCTGGGTTTCTTATTATAGGTCACTCTGCTGACTGCTGTATGTCAATATTAGATTTTCATATGATTTGTGCATCGTTGTGATGTTGTGCCTTGTTAGTTAATTAAAGTTAGGTCTAACAGGCATGCTGAATGCATTTCCTTCTTCATAAAACATTTGCAGAGCCAGTTCTTAAATATTTGTATTTGTTGACTTTGTTGGTGCATATGACAACCACTGCTGTCAGTCAGAGGAAGCCTGAAACTGTAAGCAGGAGCTCATAGTGCTATCAGGGTATCTGCACATTATGTTTTACTTTAATTAACAAGCTGATTGGTTGGTTATGTTAAATAATCAGAAAATAATGATAATAATGAGAAATAACATCAACTGAGCAAGTATAATTAGACTCATTCACTGTACCCCTGTGCAAATCTAATGTAACACCTAACTCCTACAATTCCACACATTTTAACACATTTTTAGACCTTGAATATCTAAAACTACATTTAAGACATTTTAAGACTTTTTAAGGATCTGTGGGGAATCCTGAGTGCTACTAGTGCTCTAAATCTCCACGGGGTATCTTTGATTGCATTGAATTTAAAATGACTATATCACCATATATATATATATATATATATATATCACAATATACCCTGCACTGTGATGGATCACTGTATCCACACTGGCCATTATGAAGTATGACACTACTGGTGCTAGCTTATAGCTTTAACTACTGACAGAGAATATCACATGAGTGAAGCACATCAACAAACATTTACAGGTGAGACCCAACAAACCCATTTACCATTTGTTCATGTGAGACAACACATGAACCATCCAAACACAATGAATGTGTGTGGTTGTTATTTGACATGATCAGGAAGCTCACAGACTGAGCCTCAGTGAGAACTACTAACTGACAGCAGTCTGCACACAGCACACAGGTCAGACATGTGGAATGCGGAGCTTCATCTTCTCTGTGAAATAAGTCTGGTATGTTATCTATTTACCACCTGTGTGATCATGTGACTGCTACTGTTACATGACCTGTTGGACCTGAATCGTCTGCTGATGTCACATCTCACCAATGAAATGTGGACAAAGCTGTGTGCATAGTTTTGGACATGTCATGTTTTTTTCTCGTTTAGACACTATTCCACCACGAACTAGTGCTGCTGTGTACTTTAGTCTACTTTGTGCTTTTGAATGAAATAATAAACTGCATTCTGCTCTCATTACATTAGCTTGATCTGGGTATGAGGAAGTCTTTCAGGAGCCAGTCTGTTAACAAGATGGAGTTTGTGTGATTCAATCAGCGTGATCTAGTTATGCTGTCTGCCTTCTGAACTCCTCGTACTTAGTTTTGATGTTTTTGAACCTCGTTACCTTGTGAATCAATTATAAATGTATTTAATGACAATTCCACACACACAATCTGTTTTTAGTTCTTGTTTTTTTCTTACTTTATTGATGCATTAGCGTAGCAAACAAGGATTGACATAGACGACACAGTGACATAACAGACATAAAGAACATATAGACAGATAATAGACATAACAAGACAATTAGGTGGTGTAGAATAGGATGTGAGAGGTTAGGTATGGTGGGTTGTGGGTTTTAGTTTGAGTTCTTTCCCCTCTGTTGATCAGAGCGCTGCTGCTTACAAACCCCCCTACTGAGATCAATGAGGATGTATTGAATTGAAAGCTTTTCATATCTGTTTGTTATCTGCACTTGCAGGTTAGTGCTCTTTAAATGAATCACACTTTAAAAGTCTGCTCTTGTGATTTAGGAGATATTGAACTTCTTTTTTTATGGTTGTTATAAATTTATAGTAATTATTTGGTTTGTTCTCACTTTTTATGTGGTCATATTCATTTCTGTAATATTGTGTCATTTTAACATTTTTTAGGTGGAGGCTTTAAATAAGCCCATTTCTGGTTTTCTGTCATCATCTGTCATTTTTTTTGTGTACATTTTAAATTGTGTAAAATAAACTAAACTACTTTTCGTGAAGTTGGGGGACTCACAAGAATGACAACTGGAGTAGCAGAGATTGTTCTTTGTATGAGTTAAGATCCAGTGTAGCATCTCTGGCTGTGTGTAGAGGAACAGCTACTCACCATGTCAGGTCTCAGTCTGAAGACCAGAGGGAGGGAATAACACAGAGCAGTCAGGGTGCTGAGAACAGACGACGTCCACGACTGATGCACCTCCCGACTCCGTGGGATCCGATAGATAGTGAACTGAGAAACAGTCAAACAGCTGAGATATAAATGTTTGTCATATTATATGTGGTTGGTATGATGTTTGTTTATTGTGTCTTCTGGCAGCAGTAGACTATGTATGATATGAATATGAACATTCAGTTACACCACTGTAGATTCTTCTTCTTCTTCTTGTTATTATTATTATTATTAGAATATGTAGACTATGTTTGTAACAAATGTCTCCCACTTTTATATGTTTTTTTGTATGTTTATTTTTCTTTTTATTATCTTTATTTGTAATGACTTTTATCAGGTACATATCTATTTGTAGACATGTACCAAACTTTGATAGAGCTGTACAGTTTATGAAGTTATTAGTAAAACAATTATTCTCAAAATAATAATTCCTATAAATGTGAGTAATATAGAGCTCAATGTGATGATGGTATTCAAACAAGTAAAGAAGAAGCATCTCTGTTTTGTTGCACTTTTACCTCAAATGAGTCAAAAGAACCAATCACTAGATTAACTGAGCACTCATGCCCCCTGCTGGCAGATATTAAGACAACCTGCAGAGTGTCTCATTCATTTCATCATCATCATATGAATTCCTTATTTAGACTCTCTCTCGACACCAACCAGTCAAGGCAGATGGCTGCACACCTAGAGCCAGGTCCTGTCTGAGACAGTTTTTCCTTTCTGCTGTCACCGAGTGCTGCTCATGTGGGAATGTTGGGTTTCTTTAAATCAAACTTAAAGAGTACAGTCTAGACCTGCTGTATGTGTAAAGTACCTTGAGATAACTTTTGTTTTGAACAGGCGCTATATAAATAAAGATTGATAGAGTGAGTGTAACAGCTGCTGACCTGTGACTCAGAGTCAGAGTGTTGTTTAGAGCTTTCAAAGCTGCAGATTTTCTCCTCGCTCATCCTATCAGTGTCAGCGATGACATAGTGTCGAGGTGTGTAGGCTGCAGACAGGCTCTCCATCAGCCGCAGGATCTCTGTAGTGTGACCACCTGCAAACACACACACACACACACACACACACACACACACACACACACACACACTGAAGATCAACCTGAACAACAGCTGAGAGATCTTTTTGATACTATGACATTAAGACTTGGCCTGTTGTTGGAAGAGATATAGGGAGATTCCAGCTCCCCTGGAAGAACATTTTGTACATTTTAAAGTCAAATGCATCATTCTGGTGCAACATTAAGAGGTTATATCTATAACATAATGTTGTGTTCTAAACAATTTTGTGCGTTAATAATTTAACTAGTGGTCGTATAGGTATGAACGGTGATGACTCAGCAAATAGGTCACACCCACAAAGCATGGGAAAGAAATTGTACTAGTTCATAAATGTTCCAAACAAACAAACATGCTTTAGCTCTGAAACAAGTTCAACTAGTTCATTACTAAGGAACATTTAAAACACTGTTAGATTTCGTCATTTTTCAGTAAATATCTTGTTCTACGTTCGCGTTGTGTTTCTTCAAATAACGAAACTACAAATTAGCAGCACACATTAGACCATGGTGGAAATGCTGCAGTCTACATCACAGATTCCTCAACTTCTTTTAATGAATTGTTATGATATTTGATGATTACATATATTTGATTTTTGATTTTTATCATAGCATAACTAGATAACTAAAGTTGGACCTCACTGATGCTGGTGTGTGATGAGAGCAAATCTCTGCAGCCAGGTTCATCTGCTGAAAAGCTTTTCACATGTCAGTAACATACAGCTGCAATGTTTAGCTGTCCACATACTTTTGGTCATGTAGTGTATCTATTCTCATCATTTTAACAAAAACAAGTAGACGTGAACATATTACTCTGAACTTTACTTCAGTGTCTCCCAGTATCTTTTAGAATAGATTTGAAGCTTATTTCACTTGTTTTTAGAGCTGTGAATGGTTTGGGATCGGCCTACATCACAGACTCCCTCACCAGATCTCAGGTCATCCACAGTTGGGTTTTTAAATATACACAATCACGGCTATAAGAAAAACAGGAAGTGCAGCGTTCTTTAATTGTGCTCCAAAATGATGGAATAGTCTACCCAAAACTAAAGACATGTGAGCTCTGTGAACATTTTTAAACAACAGATGAAAACATTTTTATTTAATTAGTGACATTTAAACTGAGTGTCTATTTTTTTTTTTTAATTGTCTAATTTGACAAATGTTTTATTCTGTTTATTTGCTGTTTTACTGATTTTTTTTTTGAGCTATATGCCTTGTATGAAAAGTGCTCCATAAATATAGTTGATCATTATTATTATGATCAACTACAGTAGTAATAGTGGTAGTAGTACCACATAATAGGAATATACAGTGTGATTTGTTCAGTCTTATTTTTTACTTTACTTTAGAAGCTGCTTCACATGAAGAGATATACTTTAAATCAGGGGTCTCCAACCTTTTTTCCTCTGAGAGCTACTTTTACAAAATGAAAATGGCATGGAGCTACTCATGTTTTCTAACATTTATTCTTGTAGCTTATTTCAACCTAAACAAACTGAATAAGCTTGTTTTGCCAGAACATTTACAAAATGTTTGTGTCCACAGCTCAAATTTTGCATTAAACATAAAACAAATATTATTGACTATATTGAGTTCACCTACATATGCATTTTGTATGTCTGTATGCATTTCTTTCTAGTGTATCTCACAATATTAAATTAAAACATGAATGCTGAAAAAACAAAACAATGGAATTACAAATACACAGATATTACTTATTCACTTGTCATTTTGTTATATCTGTCTGTATCACTTCAGAAGAGTATTCACATGTCCAGTTGTATGTGTAATGTGTATTCAGTGAGATGATTGGCACTGCATGGAGTCAACAAGGCAGGTGTATGGTGGAGTGTAGCCACTTAGGTTCACTCTTATGGAGTCATTTAAATGTTCATCTGTCAGTCTTGTTCTGAACTTTGATTTCATGACATTCATGTCAGAAAAGGCCGACTCACAGAGGTATGTAGACCCAAACAAAGCAGACATTTTCAGAGCTGCTTGGTGAAGATTCTTATAGTTATCTGGCTCTACTAAGCTCCAGAAATGCTGAGAATGCTGTTGAGACTTTAACTGCACATTATTTTGAAGGTTTATAACCTCAATTTCCATTTCTACAGGATCAATGCAGAAAAGTTCAGCCATCTGTCCCGAAATCTCACTTATGTCCACATCCATGAAGGGGTTGGCCATAATGTCACACAGGGCTCAAGTCTCTCAAAGTCACTGAATCTGAGAGTTTAAATCAATCATTTGATTGGCTACACACCACTGGAAGTTAGCATGTTTGGTTAGCATGGAAGCTACGGAAGTCAGCTACACGACACACATTGTTGTTGTATGTGTGTTTGTGTATGTTACAATGATCAATGGCAGTACAGTAAACTGTGTGTAGAGTATAGTGTGTGTGTGTGTGTGTGTGTGTGTGTGTGTGTGTGTGTGTGTGTGTGTGTGTGTGTGTGTGTGTGTGTGTGTGTGTACCTGCTCTTATCACAGTGTTCAGCTTTCTAACATCACACACATCGTATCAGACACACTCACCTGATCCTGCGACCACAAGAGCAGCGACCGAGCCTCTGCTTCCAGCTTTATGTTTCCATCCAGTCTTCACAACAATGAATAAACGGATAATAAACAATACACTTATGAGTACAACAGCGACTACAGTTCCTAACAAGACCGTCATGATGGCTACGGCAGCTCTGTGGGACCAAATCCGATCATGTAGACTCGCTTCGCGTTAATGTTACCTGAGTTCAGACTGTCAGGCACATCTTCCTCTAATCCTCCTTATGTCAGCAGCACACTGGAACCAATTCATTAGTTAACATCAGTTATCTCTTACACTGCTAAACTGAAACAAAAGGTTATTTCTGTTTGCACTTGTTACAGTGAGTGTGTTTCCTTTTTAAGCTATGGAGGAATATTGTCCCTGCTTTTCTGATAGGAGCCTTTTTACTATATTACATATCGGGCTATAGCCACCAGCAGAGCATTTATTCAATATTTGCCTCTTTTTGGCAATTCTTCAGGTATAGAGCCAAAGTATATTATGTTCATTTCCACATGTATATTATGGTTAAAAAATAACTTGTCGAGTATTATTTAGCTATCCCTTTCCAATAGTCTTTAATCACAGGACAGTCCCAGAAAACATGATAGTGATTTGCATTTCAATTCTTCATATGATCTGTTTAAATGACATCCAGCGGCCCAATATACAGTTGGTGAAAAACACATAACACCCAAGTCCACTTGCATGCATTTTCACAGGTTAATATCCATACTTTATCTCAGGTGAAACTTCTTTTACCCTGTTTGTTATAAGAATTGTCTTGTTAAGGCAATATTTCTACTTTACCAGTAAAGAAACAGAAGCCTGAAAGGCCTTTTTCAGGGCAAAAAACACATCTCTCTTCTTCTCTTCCTCACCTGGCTTTGTGAGTTCTGCCCTCCACAGACACTGCTATAAAACATGTCTAAGTCATTGGATAGTGACTCATTTAGTGTGTCTGAACTCCTGAACATTGGAGTTAAAAATATGAGGTGCTGACTTTCAGCTGCAGGTATGTTTCATTCACATCTTGTGTGGACATCATAGCCTGTTTCACACAATGGGTACCCAATAGTTTGTATGGTAATCTCTCCTTCTCTCTGTTAGTATGTAAAGGACCTGGTAGTGCTGAGAGTGTAAAGAGGGTGAGTGTCGGTCTCAGTCTGTATTATTTTAGGGTTGTTTTTTTCGTTTTTTCTCTCTTTTTCGGTTCATTTTTATCTGTGGGACATGTTATAAATGTCTTGATCTCTTTATGTTATAGATGTTTTCTTCACCTTCACTCATCTGGATTGGTGAAAGAAGAAACACTGCAGAACGCAAATCATCCTCTGGATTTCCACTGTATTGGTATAACCTTCTTCTTTCATTATAATTTCACATCACACTGTTGCATTCTTCAACACAAATGAACAAAGATGATCATTTATTTTTCTCTGATCAACATTTTCTGCTCACATTTTTACGGTTGGAATTCTTCAAATGATACACTTAATGTATTAAAAATCATTAGAATTGTTGTTTTGGGTTAAATAGATGCTTCCTAAAAGATCTTGATCTTTTACATCAAGGAGCAGACGTCACAACATGTATGCCTATAAACACATTTCCCCCAGTATATTCTACATTAACAGGAGTACAACAAGTCTCAGTTCTTCACAGATGGATAAATGGAATTGAATTCAAACAACCTGCCAATACAAATGGTGATTTAATTATATATATATATGGCTCTCTTGCAAATTGAACTGCCAAATACACAATATACAGTGTTTTTTATGTGAGGGGTGTTCAACGTGTAGTTCAGAGGTTTAAACTATTACTTTTGTGCTTTAGAATTAGAAGATGAAAGTATTTGTAAGAATTTGTATGTGAAGTAATTAGCCTATCCTAAGTTAATAAATTAATAATTGTAACTTATTTTAATATTCTGATTATATCCTTGCTACCATCAGTTTAGTGTGTTAACATTTTGTATTTAAATTCCATCCATCATATGAATATCGCTGCTCTTTAGTCTCAAAAAAGAATGCAAGATATTTTCAAAGGGAATCTGATGTGTACGATTTTTTCCACAGTACGTGAACGCAGCATGTGTTGACAGGAGGCAGAGCAGGATGGAGAGCTAGTCTGCAGCTCTGCGTTCACAGCAGCATCCCTGACAAGCTGGATGACAGGTGGGTAATAGATGTAGGCTTTGATGGTGCATGTTTGTCTGTCAGACGTGTGTGTTTGTCTTCATCTTACCGTGCAGTGTGTGTGTGTGTGTGTGTGTGTGTGTGTGTGTGTGTGTGTGTGTGTGTGTGTGTGTGTGTGTGTGTGTGTGTGTGTGTGTGTGTGTGTGTGTGTGTGTGTTGTTCAGCCGCGGCCGTGCTGCAGCGCTACAGGTGCACACTGCGCTCACACGTCCTTCACCAGATCTCTGTCTCTGCAGACAGAAGGTCACCAGAGACGCTTCTCTCCCGGAGGACGGTATCCTCTCATCGGCTGAGAGCAGCCGGTACCGTACCATGGAGAGCTAGGATAGGCTGGACAACGCAACGACCCCCGCCTTCCTGACCCTTCCGCACACTCACTCACACACGCACGAATCCAAGCAGTAACTGAACATGAAACGGAATGGCAGGAGAGCCTGTGGTGATGTGCTCCAGTGTTGTATACTGTAGAGCAACTCTGGGCCTATAGCAGCACAGCATCTCTCAATACACACTGACAAGTTGAAATACAGCATCAGTCTGTCTTTTTCTGCAAAGCTTCTGTTCTCTCTGTACTCTCTGACAACTGCAGCTCATTTCATTTTACAATATCCGGTGTTGGACCCACATTCACACCAAAATACAGATTGTCATTTATTGTAATCAAACACAGCTGACATTATATTGGATGGTGTTTCAGCAGCACTTTATTACTGTAGTATAAGCTCTAACTAATGACTTCATTAACTAATGTCTGCTTCATAGATTAGTTATAAGCTATGAATAAGAACTGGTTTGAGGTTGTGAAAAATGTTAGCGTTATTAATAACGTTATGCTATTATTAGTTATTAATAAAGTGTGACGAGATTATTTTGTGATATGGCTTCAGACAAATGGAGTAATTCTTCTTACAGTAATGCACGTGAGTAAATGTTAATAAGATGTTTGGTGACAAAGTGCTGCCATAGAAACGACTCTTACCACTGTAAACATCAACTTAAATAGATTAGTGGAATGGAAGCAGCAGAGGTGGAGATATCCTGAATTTTTGTCAAGATAATATGAGTCAAGCTCCAATAGCATTGTATCTTACATGTCCTATAATGCAGCCAGTATAGCATCATTGAACCTGCTGTGTGGTAAATACCAACAACCCGAGTCTCAGTTTCTGTGTCTTCAAGCCCAGGCTGAGATAACACTGATGAGTCTTTTCCAGCCATAGAAGACATCATTGAAATGCTTCCACAGGCTGAGTAGTTGTAGACTCCTCATGTGCAGTAAACTGATCGTCATGTGTAAAATCAGTGGAAAAGCAGACTGTCTGTTTCTATGGAATGCAGTGTGGTTCTTTGTGGCAGTTATCCTGACATCCTTAACATGTTGTTAAAGTGTGAATTTAATCTCTGAGTGCAGGTGGAAGGCATTCAATCTGAGCATGTTCAAAGCTCATTGCTGAAAAGTTTAATCTGTCTCAGCATACAGTTAATGTTCTGATAATGCGTTATTATTCTAATCAAGTCAATGTGTCTTTTTAAATGAATTAATGAATTCTTCTCCCCTTAGACCCACTGAAATCCTACTAAACAGAAAACCACAGAAGAAGAAGGAGGAGGGATGGACTCCATCTCTATGATGGGCAGCAACAGGAACCCTGTGTTCCTCACAGCGTCCTCCTCCCACTTCCTCCACCACAGCCAGGCCTGTTTCCTGACCAACAGCATGAAAAACGGTGGTGTTGGAGATGCAGGGACCACCTGCCTGCCCGCTCAGCCCACAGTGGCTATCCTGGGTTCAGGTGACTTCTCCAAGTGCCTGAGTATCCGCCTGCTGCGCCGGGGCTTCCATGTGGTGGTGGGCAGTCGCCATCCTAAACTGGCAGCCCAGTCCTTCCCCCACGTGGTGGATGTGACACACCATGAGGATGCTGTGGGGAAGGCCAGTATTGTGTTCTTAGCCATCCGCCGAGAGCACTACTCTTTACTGTGGGACCTCAAGCATTTACTGGAAGGTAGTTAACAACACACACACTGATATTTATTTGACACTCTCTCATCACTTGTACACACTATTTTAATGACAATAAATAATTCCACCACACTGACATTTCTTCAAGTTGACTTTATAGTGTACAAAATGAAGGAAACCAATGTCTGACTGACTAAAGGAATGGTTGGTATGGTTTGGTATGACAGGTGTATATGTCTTTTGTGTAAATGGGGTGAAAATATGCAAGAACACAGATGACATGTTCCTTTAAGAGGCAGAGACAGTGCAGGTTAGTAGTGTGGGTTCCCTGATAACAGAAGCACTGAGCAACTGCATCATTTCCTGTAGAGATGAGGAGACATGTCTGCCTCACTTTTAAAATGATGAAGTGATGTTTTATTGTCCACACTTTTCAGTCTTTACTTAACTTCCTCACTCATTGCAAACACTGTCATCTTGCTTTCTAGTTGCCAAAATCCAGATGGGAGAGGAGCTGATAACATGTTGTTATCATTGCTCTCTGTTATAAGCTTTACTAGTAGCAGCAAGTGTGTCTTCAGACTACGTAAAAAAAAATTTCTTTTAAAGTTATATAGGCAGCATTTTATGTATGTGATCTTTTTTATTAAAAACTCAGTGTTTGTGTATTGGTCAAATATTGGACCCTGATAGTCTTCAGAACTAGTTGTGATGTCACAAATCATGCTCATAGGTGCACCCCTTAAAATCAGATGTTTAATGAACAGAGAAACTTTAACTTTGAGCAGATGAATGTAAAAACAGACTCTGTACATAAATCCTTCTGCACTGTGAAGCTCAAACATTCAACCGTAAGGTATTGATCAGTATATTTAAAATGTTTTTACTACAGAGGTAATGTGAGTTTGGCTTGTGTTTCTGCAGGGAAGATCCTGGTAGATGTGAGTAACAACAGAAGGGTGAACCAGTATCCAGAGTCTAATGCTGAGTATCTGGCTTCACTGCTGCCAGACTCCATCGTGGTGAAAGGATTCAACGTCATCTCAGCCTGGGCCATGCAGCAGTCCTGCCCCAAAGATGCCAGTACACAGGTGCAAACAACAACCATTCTAACTCTATTTCAGTCTATTTCACAGGTTTGTCTGAAGGTTTGCAGTCAAATATGATCACTTACATTAAATCACTCAGCTTATCTAAAGTAGACTTCATCACTTTTACATTGACAGTGTGTGTGCGTGTGTGTGTGCGTGCATGTGTGCCTGCCTGCGCGTGCGCTCGTGTGTGTGTGTGTGTGTGTGTCAGTGCACTCTGACGCATTCACTCTTATAATTTTAGCAGGGATTATGAAAAGACCCGTGAGCCTTCACTGCCAGAGCAAATGAATTCCCACACAATAATAAAACGTCACAGAATGACTGATGAGGATTTTTCTCTCCTGGCTGTAGATTCTGCTTCATTTTAAACCTGAAATAATCACCCAGCCAGTCAGCTCTCCTCGGCTCTCCCTGCTTTGGATTATAAAACTATGACTTCAGTCCTGCCATTAAGAAGCTTCTTAAACATTAAAAGCATACAGTGCAGTGATGGTGGGTACAGATCTATTACAGCAGGATGATTATTCAGGACTCAGCTAGTACTAGTATATTTGAACAATGTTTAAACGTTCTCCCTTCCTCAGAGAACACTTTTTTCAATATTTACAGGTCAAAACTTTTGTTAAAAATAATTTAAAAGAATGTTGAAACCTGAAGTCTCTTTATGCTTTAATGAAACAACACCTGGATTCTAAATATCTTGTTCATTATAATTTATGTTACTGTTTTCTACTACTACTGTACTATTGTGACTATTGTATCATCAAACCATATCAATTCTGCCTGGGAGGAAGATCTTGAAAATATATTTACATAAATGCAACATGGTAGTACTATGGTCCATGTATGATCAACTAAAATAGATGAAAAATTGACAAATAGTTGAAAAATAATGTATACATCTATAGCTTTATACAAAAGCTATAGATGGGAATAGCCTAAACAAGATATGTTACAAAATATACTCATGATAAATAAATCCATCGCACATAAGAAAATACCATTTCATAGATGAAGAAGATACAGTAGGAGCATAGTCTCTTTTTCTCATCTTAGTTAAGTTAGCAGTCACAGGTAATTGGAATGTGGTATGTTTATATTTGGAGATTAACTTCATTAAATAAAACGGCTGCTGCTAATAAACTGATTCTTATGTAGAGGTGAGTTGTGTGAACATAACTGCAGGAGGAGCTGTTGTGTCATTGAACCAACTGGATTGAGCTGTGTGTGTAAAGTGAGGTGATATGGAATTTACTCAACACAGCTGCCCGGACACTTGATCCCAGTGCTGTTTAATAGTGATGTAACCTGGGAAGAGCATAGCACAATGTACCTCAATATACCTGGTTATAACTCATAATAGTGGGGAAGCCATTATTTAAGGGAGTGGATCTAGTCTCATGACAGGAGCACCATTGTTGTGCTTGAGAATCAGAGTCTCACTAAGAGAACACTAAAACTGTAGGGATTTAGTAATCACTAGAAATAATGAACTCACTACTGAGCACCAAAATGTAAGAACTAGCTCCACTAAGGAGGGACTACTATAATGTAGGTGATAGTTGCTATAAGGCAACCATACATGTAAGAGTAGAAAGGAATGTGTTTGTTTATTATTAATGACTAATAATTATCCTAAATAATGATGAATTTTTAACAACAATTAAAGAATAATCAATTCTAATGATTAATTCGGGACACCACCGGGAAAACCAGAACAATAACCAAACTGTCTTATAAGCCTCAATTAGTCCTAAAAGTAGAAAAGGTGAAGGTGTGAAACTCACTGTCTATGTGGATCAGCCACTTGTCACAATAACATATACACAATGATCACAAACATGCTTTTCTTTAAAGCTATAACAATTTATTAACAAATTATTAATCAACACGTTAATCAATGAAAAGTTATACATTGTCCTACCACTTAAGAGTTGTTAAAAAAAAACATGAATTAAATTTGAACACACAGAACTTAGGTGAAGAAATGAGTTCATTTATTAAATGAAATTACAATGATTGTTTCTTGACTGAATTTAAAATATAATATCCTAATCATTTCTTTTTGTCAGATGTTCCTTTTGTTCACTGAACTTTGTTGACTGTCATATTTGATCTTCAGTGTCTGTTTCAAACAATGTGTTTGACTGTAAAAGGAACATGGTCAGACCTGTATCAGATTTTTATGAATAATACTGTTTACATCCATTGATGCAACCCAGTGTCCAACAGGTGTAAGCAGTATTTTTTTAAAATAAAAATCTGATTATATACAGGAAAATAAAAGTGAAATTAAATGTGGAATAAATCTAATGCAACAAAATGGTTTTAAACAAAATGTACATCACCCCAACTTATTTAGAAAAAATGTTGTTTTTAGGAAATGTCCTGCTAAGTATTGACTCACATTTAAATGAAGGAAGACTCCAAACAAAATATATATATTTGATGTTTTAAAATTAAGTAATTGTTCTTATAAATGCACTTAAATACACTGTAGGTGGATAAAATATTGTGGTTACACTATTTGACATTTTCAGGAGCATTCAGTCTTACTTTTTGGTCATTTCAAATGATATAAAACCAACAAAGACACAAACTATACATTTTAATAAACCTGATGCTGCTTTTAAAACTACTTTTTAAGACATTTTTAAATCTCTCATCTTGCCAACCATTATTTGTCACTGACCCATATACAGTAGCAGTTTTCCAGGGACTGTATCTGTTTGGCTGTTGTTAGCCAGTCGAGGTGGACGTCTGGTGCTGTATTTTTAATCCCAGTTATTATAAGACAGATCTGGCTCTGTCATGTGTCCTCCTTTCTCTGTTCCATCCCTGTTGTTTTGTCTTCATTGCGTCTCTAACCAGCCCTCCTCTGTAATGCTGGTTCTGTGTAGGTGTTCATCTGCAGTGACTCTGTTGAGGCTCGTCAGCAGATTATAGAATTAGCCCGTCAACTCAACTTCCAGCCGGTGGATATGGGCACCCTGTCTTCTTCACGGGACATTGAAAACATTCCTATACAGTTATTTCCTGGCTGGAAAGGCCCCGTCCTCGCTGCTGTGGCCCTCTCCATCTTCTTTTTCACGTACTCATTTGTACGGGATATCATCCATCCCTATGTCAAAAACAAACAGAGCGACTTCTATAAGATCCCCATAGAGCTGGTGAACCGGACACTGCCCACTGTTGCTATCACCCTGTTAGCTCTGGTGTACCTGGCGGGTCAACTGGCTTCAGCCCACCAGCTTTACTATGGCACCAAGTACAGGCATTTTCCACACTGGCTGGAGGGCTGGCTGCAGAGCCGCAAGCAGCTGGGCCTCCTCAGCTTCTTCCTGGCTGCTGTCCATGTTCTCTACAGCCTCTGTCTGCCAATGAGGAGGTCTGAAAGGTACCTGCTGCTCAACACTGCCTACCAACAGGTCAGTAGGCTGGCCCGAGGGCTCTCTCAGCATGTCCATACACAATATAGTGCCATTTACCACCAAGATTCAAATTCTTCTGTTTTGTAAATACACTTTTGTTGCTTTCTTTATGAACAAGTTGAGAGCTTTGATATAAAAGCATGTCTGTGCGTTCAGTAGGGAGTGTTTAAGATAATTTAGCATGAAGACTGAGAGCAGGGTGAAAACTAGCCTGACTCTGTCCAAAGAAAGAAAGTAAATATGCCTGTTTCCCCAACCTGCTCCTTTAAAGATCCCCTCATCACATGTATCAAGACATATACAAATGCTCTGCTTAGAACAATATGTGTCTGATAGTCTAATAAAGTCATTATTGTAATTTTGTGTTGGGTAGTATTCCAGTATAGAGCACTGCTGCACATTAACATGAGTTAACAGGAAGTTAATGAGGACTCATGTATGCCTCTCTAGCAGGTTAATGATTGATGCCATACATCAAAAAAACAAGTGAAAGATGATGAATGTGATGTATGTGTTGGCAGGTCCATGCTAATGTGGAGAATGTGTGGAACGAGGAAGAGGTGTGGAGGGTGGAGATGTACGTTTCTTTTGGGATCATGAGTCTTGGGCTCCTCTCACTCCTGGCCATCACCTCTATCCCATCTGTCCACAGCACGCTCAACTGGAGAGAGTTCAGCTTCATACAGGTACACACATACACACATAGTATTATTGCTTAAATGGAACAGTTAATATAACTGTTTAGAGTTTTTTAAAACTGTGAGGCCGCTGATTTGGCTGCTTATCAACATGATGATCACAGCAGAGGTTGAGCAGGTTATGTACCACCATGTCTTTCTCTCTTTGCCTCAGTCCACTCTGGGCTACATTGCCCTGCTCATCGCTACCCTCCACGGCCTGCTGTTTGGCTGGAAGCGAGCCTTTGAGGAGGAGGCCTACCGCTTCTACCTGCCCCCAAGCTTCGTCGTAGCCCTAGCCCTGCCAGTGTGTGTTATCCTGGGGAAGGTGCTGATGCTGCTCCCTTGTGTGGCCCAAAAGCTCCACCGGATCCGCCGAGGCATGGACAGTAGTCAGTACCGGTGTCAACGCCTGGAGCCAGTGGGCTCAGCTGCCCATGTTTCACCTGAAAGAATCACCATCATGTGATGACTGCAGCTGTCTGCTCCTTTACTTTGGTATGCACATATCCTGTCACAGTTAGGTGTTTCATTGAAACTGATGGTATTCATGTGATTCTCAGTGAAGCTGTATTTTTATTTTGTTGATGTGAACAGGTTGAAATGTGCATCTTCATCTTATTAGCTGTTGTAAGTACTCAGATGACCTTGTATGATTATTATGTCACAGTTGTGTGCCCATTTAAATTGTACTGAATATACATGTCTGTATCTTAACAATATGATCCCAATACTGTGCCAATATTTTACCAAGACATTACTCTGTGATATCAACTGTTGGTCATTACCTAAAAAAGGAACAGCACCTTTAAAAAAAAAAATAAATGTAACCAACCTGTGAACAGCTGTATAATGTGCAGTCTGAAAAAATAAGCTTGATGATGTCTTAGCGATATCAAGCAGGGTGGAGACATTTAGAACAGAAAGCCTGTGTTTCAAAAATGGGGGCACAAGTTTTAAAGAAGTGTTGTTCACCAGGCAGTGTGGGTCTAATGAAAACACACTGAGTTGCATTATGGGAAGTGTAGGATACAGTGGTTTTGAAACTTGGCCTATACTAGGGACTGAAAGTAAGGATATCTTGGCTTCTGCTTATTCAATTTTTGACCTTTCTTTTAAAAAGACCCTGTCACTTGTGATTCCAACAACATCATACATTAGGTCACTGTAGTAACATTTTAATCATGGGTTTCAATTTGTAGATTGACACATCTACTCAATAAATCATTTTTATAATGTTTTGTTTTTTTTGTTTTTTTGCTGTCTGCCTTTTGGGGCTTTTGACTGTATCTGGTGTGATTCTGAGGACAATGCTATGAGGTTGGAACATTTAGCTTTTTCTTTTTATTATTTATTTATCAAGCTGCTAATGTCCAAGTTAAGCAATGACCTTTCTCTCTCTGTGTCAGTGGTTCCTCTCTTCACAAAAGAACATACAGTTGTCAAATGTGTATAGAATAAATCACTCATCAGATTACGAAATATTGTTATCTCCCTCATCGTTTGAAATGTTCTCTTCATTAAAATGTCCTGCTCCAAACTAGTAACAAATAGTTGTTGTGGTCTATCTGGTTTGTATCCATCTGCCACACTCTTATCAAGGAAACCTGACTTTGATTAAGAAATGAACATATAGTTTTTATTAACTGTTCTTACCAGTAACTCCTCCAATTACTGAGGTTGAACTGTTAAACAGCACCACATCAAAATCACTTTACCATCTTCATAATGCATACAACGCAGCCTAAGTTCTTGTCAGTGCATTAGATGTACAGTACTGTGCAAAAGTCTTAGGCAACACTGGCTTTGTTGTTTTAGCAAAGTTTTAATGATTATCCATATTTATTGTTTGGTCTCTTTATTAAGATACAAATATGTACATATATATATATTTTTAACTCATAATTTGAAATTTGGCTTCTACAGGCAACAGTCAGTATTTAGTGTGACCTCTCTTGGCACTAAGCACAACTTCAACTCTTTTGGGGAGACTGAAGTTGATTGAAGCTGGTTTCCCTTTGAGAGTGGCCTTGCTGATGCAAACTTATGATTTTATGTCTGTCAGATTTTGATCTTTGGCATTTGGAATGGAATGATGTCTTCTACATATTAGCAAGCTTCCAATGAGTTAAACATCATGTGTATGTAATGCTCAAACCTGGTGTAACTGAACTTTTCACAGCAGTCATTTTGAAATGAAAGTAAGACAAATACAGATGTTAGCAATGACATTAATTAGGTTTAAGAGAGCCGGGTTCCTGTTATTGCTCAGGTGTAAGAGGAGGTCACACTAAATACCTGCCACTGTTTCTTTCTGTTTGTAAACCCTGCATACACATTCCCTGTATTTTCTTAAACTGAGAAATCATTACATGTATGTGCTTACATTACTGTGGGTATAAAGTTTCATAGTGGTTTGATTTTGTTCTTTTCAACACAAACACTCAGATGTATCTTTAAGACAAAACCTTTCAAATCAGTCTGTTCTTTACTTGAAGAAGATAAAGCTCAGACTGATTTTCACTGTGATCTTATGTTTCAACTCTTTGCAGGTTGATTCTCAGAAATGTGTACTGAAATGTTTAAAAAGCAACGGCTGCCTGGTTGTTTAAATGTAAAGTATATGTAGAAGTAACAAGTTTAGTCCTCTCTAGTCTGATATGTGTCGTCCTTCACGAGCTGCATCCATGTCTTATGTCATTTGCAAGGTAATATGAGTGAAAGAAGAGGAGAGGGTTAGGTTGGCCGTAAGAGGTGCGGTTGAGGTGTGATCCTGCTCCTGAAACTTCACTGGATACGATTCAATAGCAAGGACCACACTATCAACCAGATGCATTTTAATGAATGTATTAAGAAGATTGAAGGGGGTTGTCCTTCTAGAAGTTACATGAAGGAGTCTGCCACAGTGCCTGGGCGATGACAAACCCCCAAAAGCTCTAGTTTACTTAAGATGAGCTTGGATGGATCTGAGATCTTTGAGATGTGAACAGATGGTAGGTTTGGGAGGACCACTGACCCATGACTTGTATAAAAATGCTCTGGAATGCCACTGCTGGAGGTTGAAGTCCTGAAAGAGTGTCTGGGGTAATGAATGGGAGATAAGCCAGGTAAGGTTACAGTTACATGGCAGAAGTGGTGGGGGAACCACAATCAAGTAGTCATTTATCTGGATTCAGAGATAAAAAGAGGATCTGACAGTGTTGTGCTCTGAGATTTACGGTAAACCAAGTAGCTTGCAGGCAGTTTGAAAAGGATCCAGGGGCCACTGGGCTTTCAAGTAGAAAACAGGTGTGAGGCAGCCTGACTGACTGGTTGTAGTTTGCTTTAAAATACCATGGTGTCATCTGATAAATGAGTCTGAAATGCAAGCGCGCTGGTTCAAAGTGAAAGGTTAAAGCAGTGAATTTGGAACATCTGAGAAAAGTGAAAAATGCAAGCAAGAACATGGCTTCTAGAGTTTGAGTAACATGAGGATGTGCTGTATCTGCTCTTTCTTTACAGCAGGAGGTGGCTTTGTTTCATAGAGATGAACAGGGCCCTGCCTCCAACACTGTATCCACTTCTTTTTATACATTCATGATGTAGATATAAAAAACTTATTCTAAGGGAACAAAAACACAATTCTTATTTTCAGGTGATTACACACTCATAAAAAAAACATACTTATAAATATTATATTCCATTTCTGTCAGGTCTGTTCCACTAGATGTCACTGGTGGTGTTTGTTTTCACACAGGACCTCAGACCATTCCTTACTTGTATACAAATTCATGAATTTACATTTGACAAATAATATAGTAACATAATCTGTCATAAAATCTGATGTTCTGCTCTCATTCTTAAGGCAGCAGTGACCTCTGCTGTCTCTGATGAAACCTTGCAGCACTTGATAATTCATCTTCACTTCTCTCTTCACTTTGTGTACAACTTCTAAGGAATTGCCTTCTAAATGGTCTTTTAAGTCTTCTTCCTGTCAAATATCTCTTTTGCTTTTGGTTCGTACAGTTGGATGTTTGAGCTTCAAAGTGCAGAATGATGTATGTGTATGTTTTCACATCCATCTGTTGAAAGTGGAAGATTGATGAGCATGATTTGTGACATCACAACTTGTAATGGCATTTTAACTTTCCTTTTATCATTAGTACCGTACACAGGTAAGGATGACATCATACAACGACCCAATACAACACATTTTACAGTCTATATTTGCAGTTTGTTGTTTATTGAGGTAACAGCAGGCTTTCCACAAAGCCCTCAAAAAAGACAAGAGTGCCCTTACCCCTTAGATAATGTGTGGCACTTTAAATAAGGGCCCATGGCATACATGAACCCAATAAATAGTTGGTGGATGATTTTGATTAGGGCCCCTAGGACCCCAATACATTGTTATTTAAAAAAAAGCACTAATTAAAACAGAAACAGAAAAATATTATGAAGCCATTAGAAACAAACTGATTGATAAAGTCATAAACATTGGAATGGTAAAACAAAGCACTGGTGAGATGTGGACCTGTGGATATGGACGGGATCTTTAACTTATCAGTAAGAACATTGTTACTGAAGTCTGACTGATGAGCTTTGAATCAAGAATAAAAAGAAAAGGCTCAGTGTGGTTCCTGTGCTTAGATTACAGTGATGTCTACCCACAGTTCTCCCTCAAGCACTCAATTAACCAATAGCAAGCCTTCAGGGATAATGTGTCATGGCAAATCACAGCACTACAAGTTTGTGAGTATTTGTACAGTTCAGGTAGTAACATATAATAATTAAGCTGCTCAAATACATACACCTACCTGCAACCTTTTTATTGAAATGTTTCTTTTTAGGATGACCCGTGTGCTCTATTTTTTGAACAGTCTAACAATTAAAGATATGGTTATTGTGCATGGTAAATGACTAGACAACACCTGCTCCTACAAGCAGCGTATCTTGGATAACTTGTCTGAGTGAAACTTGGAGCAGGTCAGTCATTTCTCCAGAGGCTCTGACTGTTTCACAGCAAAGTAATCCTCAGATAACCAGTAACTCTGAAAATGCATTTTGGAACCAGTCCCACCTGTTGATGTTATTGTGTTCACTGTTGTCACCAACATGTGAGGATGGTTGAGCCTGTGCTGACACTACTGAACCAGCTGGGTTCTTTCTGTTTTAAGTTTGTTCTCTGTGTGGGTTTAACTGTTGATGGAAATGTGTTTGCCTGTGATACACAATATGAGGAGAAAAACACCAGTATAGTATTAAAATAATTTTAATGAAAAAAATCATTCTTACATCCCATTATACAAACTCTTCATAGTAAATAAAATTCAACTTTAACATTTTGATTTCACAGGTTAAGAAATAAATGGCTAAAATCAGTCAACTCAGTCATTTAAAGTGTGCTTTGAGTTGGCTGATGCAACGTGTTAATGGTGCAGGAATACAGAATAACTTTTTTAAAGAGATAAATATGTCATATTGTGCTGAAGAACAAGTGAAACTTGCCTTCAGTCATACAGCATTTTAAAAAGATACCTTCCATCATGATATAGCCAAGTTGCCTCACACTACTGTGTAATGAATTTAGTTGATCATTAGCAGCAACTGTTCAATTAGGCACCCAATTAAATCAAACTCATTTTACATAAGACTATTTTGCACAAAACCCCAACAGCAAAAAACATCAGTCCAGACAGAATGAGCCACAGGAAGCACCCACAAACCTGGATTTTAGTACAAGTGGTGCTTCATGGTGGTTTTAGTGCCAAATAGTAAAGTGCACTTTTTTTTTTTTGTAATAGGATTCAACATAAAGGTTACCATACACGAAGGGGAGTCCACTGTCCTGTAAAGCTGACACTGCAGAGTGAACACCCTCTAAAATGTTCCTAAAACTCACTCATGTAAGTGAGAGCGCAGCTGCTCCAGGTGAGGCAGCAGCTCCTGGGCGCTGGGTCTGCAGCGGGGCTCTCCACTCCAGCACAGGCTCAGCAGGGTGCTGCAGAGCCGGCCCTGCTCAGACTGGAACACTGCTCGGTCCTGAACCGACGGCCGCAGATTGTGCGCCACAACCGCGTAAAGCACGTGCTGCCTGTCGCCGGTGTAGGGCTGCTCTCTGGTGATCAGCTGCCACAGAGTGATCCCGAAGGAGAAGATATCCGCTTTAGCAGACACTCCTTCTCCCTTCAGCATCTCCGGGGCTCTGTGCGTGTACGTGCCGCCTACGTGGCTCAGATAGGGACTGACAGGGGTCACCTCGCACCCACGGTCCAGTTTCAGAGAACAGCCGAAATCAACGATTTTGCAGACGTCATCACTGGAAACCAACACGTTGGCTGGTTTAATGTCAAGATGCACAATACTCTGAGAGTGAAGGAACTGCATTCCGTGAACAATGTCTGAGGAGTACCTGAGCCACCTGTCCGCCTCCAGTGGTTCAGCACATCCGTAAATAGTCTGCTGCAGATCTCTGCTCCCTACAAACTCCATCAGTATGGTTCCTATGCAGCTTTCATCTCCAAAACCCGCAGGTACGCAGGTGGTCGCCGCGATGACGCGCACGATGTTTTTGTGGCGCAGGTGTGCAGCATTGAGCTCGGCCCAGAAGCTCTGCCGTGAAGCCAGCTGGTTCTTTACGCACTTCTTCACTTTCTTCAGCGCGACGGTCTCCCCGAGGTACTTCGCTTTGTAGACCGAGCCGAACCCTCCAGAGCCCGCAGGCTGTATGGAGTGCAGCTCCTTCCAGTAAATCACTGAGGACCAGAGCCGACTGGTCACTTTGCCGTGGAGCCGCTGAGCAGGCACCTGTAGAGTAGAGCCGTGAGGGTGTTTGGTCAGCGGGCTGCTGCAGGTCCCGATGTCCACAGTGGGGTAGAAGTCTTTGGGCAGCAGGCGGGTCAGTGGGATTGGAGAAGGCATGATGCGCACAGTCTGAAGAGTGCTGCAGACTGAACAGTAGCTGTGCAGCCTCAGGGCTTTTTAACACTGCCTCACACAAGCAGCCACACCGCCGCTTAGTGTTGAGGAGTATAAAATGCTCTCTGTTTGAGTTCAACGGGTTCGTTTAGATGGTTCAACTCAGTTTACTCTACCGAAAGTAGGGGAGGACAGGCTAAAATGAGCTACATTTAGTATTCTATGTTAGATGAGTACATGAATGTGCACGTGAGTTAAAAAGTAACCACCGTGTGTGTTTGTGACATGGATGTAATCAGCAGCAGTTGTGTGTAGTGAGCAGTTTCAGAAGTGAACACTGACAAATGAGAGCTGGTAGCTTCAGCATGAGGCTGGGGGAGGGAGCTGCACTGAGTGATATGTTACAGCTCAGAGCCTGTGTTTGTCCTTTTCAGTCTTTCCACCGAGACCTTTCCAGCATGCAGGAGCAGACAATCACATTCTAACAACTAGTTCAGTATAAGATGGTCATGATAACATCACCTATTCATGGTATACTGTATTACTCAGGACTGATCACATTCTGCTGCTACTTGGAACTTCAGGCAGGCTTTTGACATCATATACAGTGTCTTTTTTTCCCAAGTCTGCCTGAAAACTGACCTTGTGGCCAGTTGTGAATGAATTCTGAATTTCTCCAGAACCCCCACAAAGGGATTTCAAGCAAACATACATCACAGTTAAGTGTGAGAAACATGAATGAAGGCGTAGACAGCGGTGAGTGCAGGACCCAAGGATGAAGTAGCAAAGAGCATAATATATCCATCCAAATATTGTAAATTGAGATTTGATGGAAATTCTTTTGACTTTTTTGATGGGATTGTTTAGCATTACCAGTAGATTAAATAAACTCATGACATAAATGAATGAGAGCAGCATGCAAGGATTATGAAGTCACATCCTGGTTTAACTGCATCATATTTGCGTCGACACTTCCGTAGCACCATAAACATGTATGTGTATGTACCAGAGATAAAACTGTTCACAGTAGGAGAGGAAACCAAACTTCAAACAATCATCTGCCATGTGAAGGCTGCTCACATTGGAGAGTATACGAGACATGCTCTGTGTTTTCCACAGTTTTGAAGTTGTAATTTCTTCTGATCCACTGAGTCAACTTTCATCTAACATGCATACGTCTGAACTGTGACACAAACATGTAAATCTAAAAAAAACAGCTTTCACAAAAAAAAACATGATATAAAAGAAGCAAGAACTGTCAACAACAATCTGTGAATTCAACAATGACAATGAAATAAACAGCTGAATCATTTTTATGTTACAAAAAAACAACCAAGATGAACAATACCTTCAGACATCATGTTGAAATTAAAATGAGAAGATTCTTGAGTGAAGTTTGGTAATATCTTGCTGTAGTTATGGTGAATGGATATATGGTTGGAACACATTGTGCACCTATAGTTCCTAAAGATATTCAGTTGTTACTTAAACAACCAGACTTGTGATTTTTTCTTAGTCATCAAATCTCATGTGTAGAGCCAAAAAATAAGTATTGTGTGTGTGTGTGTGTATGGAAACCTGATATATCTTATTCCCTGTGTCATATAGATCCAAACTCATCACAGTGAACACACACATTGTAGTTTATTTTGACTCAATCCAACACACACACCATATTGCTGCCAAAAATACCGTTGAAAGTAGTCCCTAACAAATACACTACTTCCTCCTGTTTTAACATTTGTTCAAATCTACAGTGAGCAGCCGTTAGAGGAAATGACTGAGGCTTTTACAAAACAAAACAACTAGATATTTATGAGGTGTGAAAGATCTATGTATGAGTTTGAGCAGTATTCACTAGGGCTGGGTATCAGTACTCCATACCTTTAAGGTATCGACCGATATATATTGATACCAAGAAGTATGGAAACGTCTCCCATCAAACGATACCTGCAATCCATCCTTTTTGTACCCAGAGCTAAAAATATGACTATTTGTATGGACTTGCTCACAGCCAATCAATGCAAGCGAATGAAAATATCATATTTTGTGTACAAATCTAATCATTTAGATGTGGAGGAGTGGTGGCATTTTATACAATGTAATGCTTCTATTCACATGATGGTATAGAATGAAGTACTCAGTTGGTATCAGTATCATTTTAATGGTACTTGGATTGGTAATGGTGTCATCAGTTTTTAATACCCAGCTCTAGTATTCACACTCATCACACTAGGCTACACAGTTTTCTACATAGTATTAACCTCAAACTCATACATTTAATGTTATGAGCACTTTCAGTGTTGCATTAATGTATGCATATCCTATTGTGTCCTTTCTGAATCTGTCCTTTAAGATGCCTCTGATACCATGAAAGTCCTTAAAAGAAGCTCTGACACAGACACACAGATGGAAAGTCATCACCAAACAGACTTGCAGTTGGATCCTTCTCTTATGTTTATTGAACTTTCAGTACATTGCGTAAAAACACTGGAGTTGATGACTGCAGCTCTTCTCTCTTATAGCAGCAAGGTATGTAAATCAAATCAGGTTATTCTGCCAGACAATAAATAATCTGCCTCTTTGGATGATGTCAATGTTTAAAAAACAACAGATAAAAGCTGCAGCATTTCTTTTTATTTTACACAACCTATAAACATATACATATATATTTACTTATATATGTTTATGTGAATTACTTAGCCTATATTTATAAAAATACAACAGTAGTTTGTAAAATAGATTTGAAGTAAAATGTTGAGAAATAGCATGAGTCCATCATTGTCACAGGATGGCATTGTTGAAATGCAACGCATAACAAAACCAACATGGCTGGAATGCAGTTCGTCTCTGAACTTCCTCAGCTGGTTTTGGATGGTGTTACGTGGAGTCATGTTAGTCAAGCATCAGCACCAACGTCCTCATCTCTGCTGAGTGACTTCACTCAGAGCTTTCTCCCACCATGACTCAATTTCCCAATATCACAACACACAGGTGGGGCAGGGGTGGGGAGCCATGTGATATTACAGGCAAGTCTGTAAAAAGACTACAAAAGTCACAGTACAATAAAAATATATGTAGCTATATAGTACAACCAGGCACACACGTCAACTGTTCAGCTAAACTGGATACTTTGTTTGTACAAACGATACATTTAAGAACTAGAAAAGAGGTCTGTAGCACCTTAAGGAGCTTTAGAAGTATGTTAGCAGCTTGATCCAATACCAAAATATATTGCAGTATTGCAGTGTTTCTTACATACACATTCAATAAAGTTCACTGGTACCACTGAAGCTTATAAAGAAGTTTGACATGAATTGCTGAAGGTCTGTGCCTCTCACTGAAGAGCATCTACTGTTCACCACATGACTACCGGAGACACTCTGTTTGTCCCAGAACACTTTACATTAGCTTTAGTTATGAAACTTGATCTGATACCACGTTTCAAATCTGGATCAGCTTTTTTTTTTTCTTCTTTCTTTCACCTTTGATCCACAGTTTGTTGCTTTTATTCTCCCATTAAATCTGGATTCTCTCATATAATCCGTATAAATTATACATCAAGTTCAAATTTAGCTGATTGGAAAAGTTGCGTTCAACAGCTTTCAGACGGTAACCAATAAGAAATCAAGTATTATTTTTTCAAGATGTCACACTGAGGTCAGAGGATGATTGAATAGAAGAAAAATCATCCTGTGAAACATATATCCTGTTTGTCTTTTTAACAACTAATTAAACAACCCATGACCAGAGGATTTAAGTAAGTGCTATATAACAGTCCATTTAAGCTTCATTATTGCCTGTGCTCTCATCTAAACCAGCGGTTGAATATCCAAAGAAGGCCTTATGCTAAACCTTTACCCCCAAAGAATCTGTGTTTAAGGTACATGATTTGTTAAAAGACCCCTCAATGAGATACACAGAACACTTGTGCAAGTAAAGCAAAAATGACACTTTGATAGGAAAAACACTGGCAAAACTGTACCTGTAAAAATAAAACATTTTATATTGTATTTACATGTTATTGTTCTCTAAAAGAGCTAAATAAATCATCTATACATTTGTAATAAAGGTTTTAAACATAAGGTATTGGAGGAAATAAAGGCATTCAATTTACAAAAAGTGCTATGATTACAAAAAAAAAGTAGCAACTTGCTAACATCTCTTGTAAAACCACAACCTTCACAAGATACAAATAGCAAACTTCCATAAATGCTTTGAAACATTACACATTCAACTCTACATTTCACACAACCCAGTAAAATATCATCTCCATTCATGTCTAACCAAATCCTGTCATTCAGGAAGGAAAGAGGAGGCAACAGGGCGACTTAACACTTCTAGTTCGTCATCATTTTTTGAATCTCCGAGTACAAAAACAAGATGAGTATGTGAGGTAAATGAGAACACTATAGGGTTATTTATGCGTCAGGCATCTCATTGAGCTCATGGAGCAAAGATGCACCATCTGTTAACTGTTGGTGACTACATGGAAGAGTCAAAGTTGGACGTCATTTTTTTTTGCAGGCTGTAAAGTTCACATTTTTGCCGTATAGCGTGCAGTCCAATGTCTACTGAAGACAACATGTCTGTGCCACACTTATTCTCTGTGTTCCTCAGTTGGTTTTAGGGCTGAGTACAGTACTGATTCAAAACGTCAAGTCTGTCAGTTTGGTACCAAATAAAAGAGATTTTGAGAGTTTGTTTAGTAGTCATCATGTGACTTGACTAAGTATGAAACTTCAGTCATATATACGAAATCTGAAACACAAGTAGCCATAGAAAACTTAAAGTGTAAATTTGGCAATGATTTGATTTAAATCATGATGTATGTGATCACAGAATAAGTGAACAACATGAATCTGATCAGACATTTGATGGCAGCTGTCAGTACTTGACAGTTTTCAATACTGTGAGTACTGAGTCCAATACCCAGCCCTGCTTTGTTGGGTAGTGACTGCTAGCATAATGGTAACTGTAAGAGAAAGGCTACTACAGTCACTAGTCTATCTAGTAACAGCTAAAAAACAAACAAACAAACAAAAAAAAAACACATAGCTGGATTTAGACTAACATCAGACATACTAAGCAGCTGGAGTAATTACAGAATGCAAAAGGAAAAATCTGAATGTACAACACAGGTGATGGCTGTTACTAACATGTCAAAGCAATGCATCAGAGCTAACTGTAGTCTACTCTCTGATTCTCTGAACAGTTATTTAACACCTTAATCTTCCTCATAAAAGATCCATTTAATACATATTCTCTATCTGCTTGACCATGTACACTGAGTGAAATACTCTAATCTCCAGCATGACATCTATCTGTGAAAACGTTGGATTCTTTAGTAGAATTTAGAGGTTTGTAGTGACAGGTGGTGTTAGTGGATGTTAATGTAATGCTTAACCTGTGGGAATTGTATTTGTGCCATTTCTGAAAAGCCCTTATATATTTTCCATATTATTTTTTTGGAATCACAACAATAAGCTGATGAGTTAAAGTATGATATCACTTCTGCTTACGACGTATGATTTAAAGATATGATATTGTTTGTGCTGCCGTCGCTGTACTGTATGTGACATCATGTTGACAGAAGGCGAGGTGGAAGAGTGGAACTGCTGTTACTGCCTGTCAATCTGCTCACTGATTCTATTCACCACTCGTGTCCAAAAGTCCACCTCTGTTTCATGTGCAGTTAACACTATGCTGGGTGGAGCTTCATATCTAAACTATCCTGAAGAAGCTATCATTCGCTTCTGTGTACAATGTCAGGTAGACATTTGTTGGTGGAGGGTGGAAGCCCTGATTGACAGAAAACACCATCTCAAAGATTAAAAAAGTGAAGGATAAAAAGATAACCAATAATAAAATTCAACTCAATTTGATGTTTTGTGGAATTAAAAGGAGTAAAAACAAACATATGTTCTGTGTTCCCTTCAGTGGCATCTATCCATACAGACACACATACAGTTGAGGTTTTATATGTCCACATACTGAGATGTGTCTCTCTGCTTCCACTGTGATATAATGGAGATGAATGGGATTATGATCAGTGAGCTCAAACAATACATAAATTCAACTTCATTTGAAAATGTGATCAATGATGAGTTTTTCCATTTACGATGTCTCTGTCATTGAGGGTGATCCACAGACCTCACTGTGATTATGGATCATCACAGCTCATTTTTCAGTGGTTTGAGCAGCACAAAACTAATTCCATTCACCTCTATCCTGCAGAGGTGAAGCACAACTACCAGAGACACCAGCACAGTATCTGCATGATTAGATACAACCTGCAGAATGAATGAGAAAATATGTGTTTGTGATTTGAGAGAAGTGACCCTTTAAAAAGGTCTAGTCTGAGCCTCAGGGCATGCTGAAACCTTCTTCCACCACATTAAACAATCTATACACTTCATCTGCACTGATTTCACTTCATTTCTACACAGTCCATATAAGTTTCAACAAGTAGGATGTAATGCTATTCATCTACCATACTTTGGCCTAAAGGATTTCACTTTTAGTCCAGGGGAGTTTATCATGTGCATCTCTTCTCTCTTCCAGCACTGCCCTGCTCCACATTCACAGCTCTTACAGGTTAAAGTAAAGCACAGGACCACTACAGGAAGGAAGGGACAACGTTAATTGTTCCTGCCCACATTTTCAGCTCACAGGGCTTACAGGGATTTCATTTTCTTGGGAAATAGAATGTACTTGTATGTGACATATTAACGCTCACGGATGCTGATGTTAATTTGGCATGTTTGACCAATTTTATTACAATGATGTGTAGTTTAAATAACCTTACATTATGATTTATGTGATTTCATTCAAATAATGTCTTATATGGTGCTAACAACCTTTCAGTGAAGCTTGAGGATGAACACTGTGACGTCTGTGGTTAGTAAGTATGGCTGCAATCTAGGAATTATGAGTTTCCATCACTTTAGAGTGCAGTAAAGACACACTGAGGATTTGACTGTAATATCTATTCTAGCTTTTGACATACTTGATTTTTTTAAAAAGCCATGCAAGCAACATAACATTTGTAGGTAACTAAGATATATATGGTCTGAACTACTCATCATATTGTTGGAAGAAGCATTCTCCATACTGTGAGATGCTAATATTTAATGGCTGTTATTGTTGCTGACCTCCAGTGGTTTAACTTGTCACACTGCTGCAGTGACACAGAGGTGTACTGCAGGGTCAGAGCACCATAACATCTGAGCACGCTCATCAGTGATGCTGATCACTCAGAGGTGAAACACATTGTTCTGTTACTCTGAAACTTTAACCCCAAAACTTGACTTTCAACTCTGGGAAAGTTGTGGGAGTTACTGAAATAAAATACGAAGCCACATGACTGCAATTCATAGAAAAATGTTACATATAACTTGAGGATTGGGGGCTGCGAGGTCAATTACATTAAATCTCTGCATGGAGTTGCATGAAAGTGGAAATAAAAGTGTTCCCTTTGTCCTAATTCTGTATTTCAATAAAAGTGTAAACAGTGTGATAGCATAGTTTCTCTGCTCTGTTGTTAACTGTCGGGTTTTTAGCTTTCAAAGAGTTCATGTGAAAAAGCTTATAGTCAAAGCTTATATGACCAACATGTGTTTTCTCTTTTACGGGGTGACTTCCTCTTAAATCTAAACACAAAATGGAGCCCTGCCAGAGGAAGTCAGAACACGTGGCTGTGCACATTTATTTTCACCATCTAACTGGTGAACTGATGCTGAACTGTGAAGGACCTTGGGGCGTTTGCATTGTTCCTGCCTATGGTTCAGAGGACCTGCAGCAGGAGCCTCACTGTCAAACGACTGACAGGCTTTTCAGGCTTTAAACATGGAATGACTACAGAGATGTGGCAGTCTCATAAACCATGTGCTATTAACAGTCTGAATATTTGTTTCACACTCCATTCTTTTGGCAACAATGACCAAAATAGCAGTAAAATATGGCAGTTCCCCATCACATTAAAATGACTTCATTTACTATTGAGGAGTTCCACATTGGATGAGAAAGAACAAAACCTGCATATTTAATATTTATATTCTAGATCTAAGTGAGTTCAAAGATTGTGTCTGGAATACTACTGAGCACAATGCATCATTTTGTTATCTTTGCCATAACTTTCTAATATGTACATATTGGAGGTGCACATTGAGATTGATTGCACTTTTCTTACAATATGTCATGTTTAAAGTGGGGACATCATCTTAAATTCTTAATGCTTTATTATTTTTGAGACTGAGGGAGGACGTGACAGTTTTTTCTAAGTCAAGGGGAAGGTCAAATGAAAATATGAATAACTCTGTGGAGGCTGCTTTTTTAAAAAGCAGGCCTCATTTTCACACAGTCTCTAATTTGCATTGATATGGTTTATTTTTGCACACCAGCCTGTGCAGTGATCTTTTATGATACATAAAAACTATGGTACCATAGCATATAGAAACACTTAAAGGTTATAACTTGCTTTCTCATCCTGCTGCTACTTCACAAGTCAGTGTGACTCTACAGCCTAAAACATGAAGTCAATCATCCACAACCAGCCTGCGTAGCAGAGGCTCTCTCATATGTTTTGGCACTACACTTCTTAGAAGTTTAAATGTAAATACACAGGTGAAGAGTGAAGACAGGGAAGTAACACAGTGGAGGACGTACTTCATGTGTATGATGATGCATTTTTTCATTTAACCTTGGAGAAATAAAACACGGACAAAGGGAAAGCGGAACAGGTCAGTAGCAATGTTCAAAACCATCAGCGGTGTCTCACTGAGCCTGGTTTAACTTGTGTGTGCTGTAGCTCTGTGGTACTCACTCCTACAACAACACCAACAGGGTGTTTGATATGATCCTTTCCAACTGGATATGCCTGTGGCACAGAAACAGTGAACAGCTATGTGTGTTTGTGTGTCATGGTTAAGAGCATCATTTGTCAGTTTTCTTTGTGGAAACTGCTGCCTGTTGACCCAGATACATGCCTGATCTTAACTCTCCAAACTGGGGATGCTGTGTGTGTGTGTGTGTGTGTGTGTGTGTGTGTGTGTGTGTGTGCGGGGTGGAGACAGTGTTAAGAGTTGGAAATTCTCTGTGTTGTGAAAACTGATGACATTATAGAGATGGACGTATTTCAGCTACCTGAACAGTCTGCAGTAATGCTTCAGCTCTGTCTGTGTTTGGTAGACGTTGGTTATGGGAAACTAAGAAGCTCCATAAAAGACTTTTATGTCAACTGTTGGAGAGTGAAGATCAAACGAGCAGAAAGTCTACCAATCAGAATGAAATGTAACTATAATAACTATAATACTGTTGCTCAGCAGTTCCTACTCAATACCTTGTTTATAATCATTTGGATTAACTTCTAATTTGTGTATCGATTCAAAAGAACCACATCACTGTTTTTGCACGTTTTAGCCTATTTACTACTAATCTTATAAAATCGAGCTTTCATTTATAACATGTTGTGAGTTTTATACTTTCTAGGAAGCTACTGCTTTCCAATCATCTCACTGCATAGTGGAAATAAACTTGCAGAGACTTGAAACCAGGTTGTGTAATCAAGCACAATAAACATCAGTTCTGCTCTTACTGCTGACGAGCTGACGTTACTGTGCTGCACTGTACTGCAGCTGTAAGCTCACACAGTGACGTCATTGACAAAAATACAGCAGACATGATCTCTGTAGTAGATTAACTGACTCAAGTAAGTTGATTTCCATGTATTAACAATGAATGAAAAACAATAGCTGCCTTGTGGAAATAAAATCATTAAAGAATCTGGTAAGCTTTGGAGAATGGTCAGCAGTCATTTATAGTTCATGCCGTATTCAATTGTTGTAAATGGGCTAAAACATCTCAAAACTACAGATTGTTCTTTTAAGTTTCGACCACAAATAACGGACATCAAATAAATGTCAACTGTGATGCAAGATGGTGTTACAAAAATTCTAAGTGCTATACAAAAAAACAATATACATAGCAAAACCTGCATACTAAGGTCAGTCTATTCTAGAGCACAGGGGTTAAGAAAAGGAACGAAAAGGAAATGTCACTGCAATCTCATTACTGTTAGAATTCATCTAAAACTTCAAATCCCAAAAGACAAATTCATGTAGAAACGGACACAGCTCTGGCTGTCATCATTAGCTCTGTTCACATTACTGTAGAAAAACTGCTGTTGCTCCATTATTGTGTGTGTGGTGAGTTTTTTATTTTCTTTTCTTGGTGACTTGCCTGTACTGAGGTGTGAGGTGCAATGCTCAAATTCTCATTTTTGCTGCATTGTGAACACAAGCTGTGCTCATCCTGGGCTGTAAGGCTACTGATTGTGCTGCAATTAAACACGCACTGTAATGTACACTGAAGCCTGTAGGAAAAGTCATTTTGTCTGGTAATTAGAGGACATGAGAGGTTATACAAATAGCAAAGTGCTAGAAACTAACACTTAGTGTGTGTGTGTGTGTGTGTGTGTGTGTGTGTATGTGTATGTGTGTGTGTGTGTGTGTGTGTGTGTGTGTGCGTGTGTGTGTGTGTGTGTGTATTGCTGCTGTCAGTGCTGATCATCATGTTGTCATAGTGAAAGGACAGAGGTGCTAATGTGTTGTTGTTGAGGCTGTTGTGGACATGTGTGTCAGTAAGTGCGTGTTGGAGTGTATGTGTGCCAAGCGCAGTACATACTGGATCACTGAAAAGCCTGATGGAAGCGGGGCAGTGTGGTGGGTGTGCTCAGGTTGGATATGAAGGAGGAGGGGAGCCCTTGAAGTGGACTCTCTGCAACCTCTGGGCCTTCGGGGGGCTGGGGAGGCAGCTGGACAAGAGGTGTAGACTCTTCGTTGGGTGGATAGCCAACACCCTGACCCCCACTCCCCCCCGCTTGGTTGTATGGCGGCCCGTTCAGCGGCAGGAAGTTGAAAAGCTGTGAGAAGTCCATCAGAGAGGAAGATGAGGCCAGCGAGTCGCCTCCCGCCGAGGCTGCTACCACTGATGTGGAAATTTTGGACAAGGACGCCTCCTCGTTTGCTTCTTCCAGCACTCCTACATGAGACTCCAACTCAAGTTTGGAGGTGGGGAGTCGGGGTTCTTGGGCTGCAGAGGATGAGGAGGGCATGCTGTTCTGCAGCTCCATCAGGTAGGTCTCCAGTTCTCCCTTTAGGTTCTGCTCCCGCTCCTGTGAGGAGACGGTGTATGAGGTAAAGTTGGAGCCCAGCGGGTACTTTAAAGAGAAGGGGTGTGCAGGGCTGGGGAAGGGCTCTGTGTCCAGAACGGGGCCTGTGTACATGTTGAGCTGGTGTGGCCTTGGTGTCAGCATGCCCTGGAGCTCGCCCTTGATGCCCCCAGATGCCAAGTCATAGACGACGGGCTCAAGCAGATCAGCTGGCTCAGTTTTTACCCTCAGCAGCTCCCGGGCGTGGCTCTTCTTCACGTGACGTGTCAGGTGGTCCTTCCTACCAAACCGCTGGGCACAGTACTGACAAAGGAAGTCCTTGCGTCCCGTGTGCACCACCATGTGGCGCCTCACGTCTTTACGGGTGTAAAATCGCCGCTCACAATGCTCACAGCGATGCTTTTTCTCTTTGGTCCCGCCAGAGGACTTGCCAGCATGTGTCTTGAGGTGTTCCAGAAGCACCCCGGTGCTGGGGAACGGCTGCAGGCACACTTGGCAGGTGAGGTCTCCACTGTTGGCGGCATGGAGGGCGAGGTGGCGCTTGAAGCCCAGCTTGGTGTTATAGCTCTTGCCACACTCCTGACAAGCAAACGCCTCCTTGTACGGGTCATGAGTGTGTAGGTGATTCTTTAAGTGATCCTTGCGGTGGAACATTTTCTCACAGTATGAACACTTGTGGTTTTTTTCTGGCGAGTGAGTTGCCATATGCCTTCGGAACACAGACACATTCTATGAGCACTCAGAATTGTTGCAATCATGTTTTAAGTAGGCATGCTTTATATTACACTTACACACAACAACCTGAAAACTAGAATTCATCAACACAAACTGTGATTACTACCGAGCACTATGTTATCAAATGTGTAAAGAGAAAAGCAACATGCTGCAGCCTGCTATACACTGCTGCTTGTCTGTACCGTAGCAGCTTGTATTTGGAGACGAAAGCCTTGGTGCAGTCGGGGTGGGAGCAGCGGTAGGGTCTTTCTCCTGTGTGAGAGTATGAGTGCACCTTCAACTTTTCCAGACTGTTGAAAGCTTTCTGGCACTCCTGGCAGGGGAAATTCTTCTTCTGCTTCCCCTCTGCTCTCCTGCGCCTCCCCGTGGGTGGTGCGGGCTTGGCTTTCTCCAGGACGTGGTCACGGTGGCCCTGGGTTCCCGTGGCCATGGCACCCTAGGGCAGACCAGTTACATGGACAGGGGCACAGTGCCCGACTAGTACTGATGCAATCGCTCTATCCAGTTTTATGTGCTCAACACTGCCCGGACTCAGGGGCCTGAGAGAGAGAAACAGAGAGAGAAAAAAAGATGACTGTGAGTAGTTCAGTTTATGGTTGTTAAGAGACACTGACACCTGAATCTAAATAAATCAAGAACAATAATAGAACAGAATCATCTTAAAGTTCCCCAACACCTACAAACGTGTGCTTTTTTTTGCTCCTACAGTCAAATGTTTGAGCTTCACTTTGCAGAATGATGTGTACACACTTTGTTTTCACTCTCTGAACAGAAGATTTGAAGGGGCGGGTCTACAAGCAGGATTTGTGACATCACAACTAGTTTGGAGCCAATGGTGGTCCTGTATTCAACTTACAGGACATGTGAAGCCCCCACTGTACATACAATGAACATGATATTCACAGTGAAGGAGGAGACATCTTGACTTTTGAAATAAAATATATATTAGCATTTTCATACATTTTCATGAATTGTTGATGAGGGAGAGGAGTACATGGTTTTTAGTCATTTTAAGGATTTGAATGAGATAATTGAACTTTTTTTGTGATCAGAAATTATTGTTAAATGATTTAAAGTAGAGTGTTTTATACACATTTAAAACCATCTTTAATGTCCACATACTAGCCTTTCCTGGATCTTTAAACTGCATCTTCAAGAGTCTTCATCTGTGCATTGTAAGTGGACCTTTACATGATATTAATGTTCCTAACAAAATAAAACAAACATGCTGGTCTGTAGTCTTTCAAACCTTGACTTGTTGTTTTACATGTTTTATGTCCCACTGAGTCAAATCCATCAACTGTCATCTCTGGCAACAAGAACTGCACCTGCCCAAAACTAAACAAGATATAGCAGCCTTCATCACTCTACTGGCTTGATAAGCTATAGAGAGATGGAGAGATACTGCCAGAGCAAGTAGACCCACTTTATGTAAGACACTGGCCTCTAGGTTTATGGCAGAATGTGCTGGCAGAGAGATCAGCATATGCTAATCCAGCAGTGTGAGCTGTGGTTGTCCCTCTGAGTCAGCTTCATCACATTTTAACAGACGTTTATCTGACAAACTTACATTCAGAACTGAGATCAGCTTCCAGACCAACTAATACTGATCTTCAGTTGCTGACAGAAACCTGACAGGACACTTGCACTCCATGAGCTGAGCAATGAAACATTTAAAGAACATATTCTGCACAATTCCAGCTCTGTATTTGAAATCTCTTTAAATGATTTATGGTTAAAAACTCCTTATTTATCTATCTGTCTAGGTTCTCCTACATACTTTAAAGGAAAGGGTGAGGGGCTGCAATCTGGAACCTCACCTCTAGATGTCTTTAAGATCTTTATCATTTTAGTTTATATTGTTCTCACATGGTCCATAATACAGTTGCGTTTGGTCAGCTGAGATCAGGTAGTGTTATTCACACAAAGAAGTAGTGCATACTGTTAGTTCTCTGGGTATCTGTAACAACATCTGGAACTCTGTCCCAGGCTCATTGGTTGTCCTTCCTTGTGCTGACCACTGCATACTGCGAAGACCCCACAAGACCTGTCGTTTTGGAGATGCTCTGACCCAGTCATCTAACCATCACAGTTTGGCCCTTCAGAGTCTTACACTTGTCCATTTTTCCTTCTTCAAACACATCAACTTCAAGAACTGAGTGTTCACTTTGCCTGTCAGTGGTTTTAATGTTTTGGCTGATCAGTGTATACAATACAGAGCTGGAGTGATAAGTATGAGTGGGGATGAAGAGTCAACAGGGGCCTACCACCAAATTGTTTATCCAACATGCCTAAATTCATTATTTGAGTGCCCTAAAATCATTTTTTCCAACTATGTTTATACCTCAATTTCATATATCTTCAGTTTTAATATGGACTGTGCATCTGTGTGTCCTCTAACAGGGAGAGTAGTCAGAATATTCAGAACACACCCACATCAGCATGGACACACCACACCCAGCAGTCATGGCCAGCACAGACACTTGGGATTAACCACAAAAGAAACTTACATTTCTGTAAAGGTTTTTTGTTGTTGTTTTGCTCTGCTTTGTTGTTGCAGGTACATTATTTGCATTCCTATTTCAAATGAATCTCACAATTATACTTTAAATGACTACAGAGTCTAAAATATGGGTCATCAGTGGACTTAACAGACCGTACCAGTGGTCAAAGCATGCTCTCTTCTTCTTTTAGTCTTAGAGATATTTTGTCACTCCTCCAAATGGTTTCATCGTTGTCAGTCTGAGTGTGGGTCCTTCCCACCTCCATGTCATGTGACAGTCACTGAAATTACGAGGGAGTTGCTATTGTCACAATACATAGATCAACAACTGCAGGTCCCAACAAAGAGACATCCTGCATCCAGAGGACAATGAATGTTTGAAAATGGAAATGTTTCTATACAGAGAGAAGACAGCTAGTCTGAAGTGATGGATTGACGGAGGACATCTACGTGAGACTACAATGCCAGTCAACACAGGATGGTGCATCTGTGACTGGGGCTCTGATGGGACCTACAGGTGAAGGTGTTGACCATGAAACACAACATCCTGGTTCATGTCTTTACTGTCCACTGCTGTCTGTAGAGTTCAGCAAAACTCCAATCCACTATGACTGTGTCAAAAATCACTGTCTTGTTCACTACTCCTGAATGTATGTAGCAGAATGTCTTGCTGCTTTACTCTATGGTGGTTTACTCCATCGCTATCTCCAGGGGTGTGGTCTGCTGCTGACCCTGTGCCCACCGCCATTTGTCCGTCTGTCAGTTTTCTTATATTTGTATTTATTGTATGTATTTTAGGAATGAGTTTATGGATTCTATGGATCTTATGTAATGTCTGTCTGCTGTGTGTCTGTTATTGGTGAGCCAAAGACAATGTTCCACTATGGTGGACAATAAAGTTCTATTATATTCTAGAGTGAGCAGCAATTTTAACTTTTAGATGCTCATAAATGATCATCATTTCACATCAACACTGACATGTGAAGTATCCCCCTAGTGTCACTTGAACATCTATAAAATGCTCCATATTTAAAATCTCTATCAGGCAATACCTAATATAGATGGCATCTTTTGTGCGTTTTTTGTGTGTTTTTCAGCTACCTTCATTATTTTTAGTTGCAGTTTGCTGATGTTCTGAACAGAGATCACAGTGAGGATGTGAGGATGGATGAGTTTACAGACAGCAAGATCCTGGTTCACAACCAGCATCCCACAGTGTTTACGACTACTAGAACACACAGATGCTGGTTCTGGTTCAATATTGAGAAAGTTAATACAGCCTGTGTGGATATTTTTAACAAAGACCACCATCATTCCCTCCCCTAAACAAAGTCAAGAGAGTTGACTAAGCGGAACCATAAAAACAGAAATCATATTTTAGCAGCTAGATGCAGATATTGGAAGAAAATTAAATATGCTGTCAGCAAAGATTTTGCAAATATGTTCTGTATCAACATTTTGCAACTTGGCAGATGCTTTCAATAAAAATGTTTCTCATTGTGTTGATAAAACACTTTAAACAATATTTGCTGTTAAAAATGAGAAGCATATAAGTAGAATCTTGAGGGGCTAGTGTGGTTACTAGGTTACTATACTGGACCAGTGGAAAGGAGCCGCTGGATGAGACGATTGCAAAATGTCCTCAACAGTTAAACAGTCCTGAACTTTACTTTGTATCTCTGCATCTGCCTCTGATCTGGATGACTGGGAAGCATCAAAAACATGCTTATCCAGGACACTGTTAGTTTGTATTCATGCAGTTACAGTTTTCATGCATGGCAGCAACACATACAGCACATATGAAATTTTGGATTTTTCTATTATGAAACCCAGACGGGTGACAGATTAAAAAGGAAAAAGTGTCACAGGTCTGAATGTTTGGGGATCGGGTAGCTCTACACTGTGGGGGGCATTTTGCTGGCATGGTTTGGGTCCACTTGTCCTCTTACAGGGAAGAGTCACAGCAAATGAATACATCATCTTTATCCTATAATGAAACATTTCTATCCTGATGGGAATGGTCTCTGCCAGGATGATAATGCCTCCATCCATAGAGCATGAGGGGTCCTGAATGGTTTGATGAGGATGAAAATGATGGGAATCATATGCTATGGTCTAAACTGTAACCACATCTCAACCCAACTGAACACTTGTGGAGTTTTGAATGAATGTGTTAGACAGCGCTCTGCACCACCATCATTAAAACACTAAATGAGGGAGTATCTTTTGGAAGACTGAGACTGTAGAATCAATACCAAGGAGCTGTTCTGGTGGTACATGGCGGCCCAACACTTTACTTTATGTTGGTTTTTCCTTTAAGTTGTCATCCGTCTGTATATTTTTTTTTTATGTGAACTGTCCAGAAACCAAGTTTATATGTCAATGTATCACACATCAAATGTTGATTTCCAATATCAAGTTACAAATCAACATTTCATTTTGTGACGAGCTGAACTGTGAGCTCCTCAGAGGGGACAGCCTGATATGTTTGACTGGTTCTTTTTTTGATTCACATGAAAAAATCAAATCAAATGATATCTATAAGAGCTGCTGCATACAGAAACAAATCTGTTGCCTTCAGACAGCTGTAAGGACTTAAACAACTGAAGGAGATTATGGTAACATCATCCTCTCTACTTTGCGTGATACACTGGGCTCCAAAATACCAAAGAGACAGAACATATGCATTTGTGAGTCAGGAAAGTACCAACATGTCACAGCACTGCTTACAATAGTCTGCTGTGATGAACCCATCAGATCCACAGTGATGGATGACTTTAATTTACTTTATGTCTCTGCAAGCTGAATTTCACTGTGTGGAAATGAATGGAAACATATGGTGCTGGAAAGATAGAAAAAAAAAAGCATTTAGAAGATTTGCTGGAGAAAATGATGAGCAGTGACTGAGAGACAGAGAGGAAAAGAAAAGGATGCTTAACTAAATACAATACAATCTATTATAAAACTGTACTGCTATGATAAGGTGCTGTATTGGAATGTCATAGACAGATACTAACTTTTATACATGCAGACATATACTGGTACATGTAATAATACAGGGTTATACTATAGACACTAAGAACACTAAAACTACAGTGAAAGAACACCAACATGAGCAAATGCTGTCTCCATTAAAGTCAACTTAAACTCATCCTTCATTTTCATCCAGTTCTTAAAGCTTTCTAATGTAAGTGAACGTCTCATCATTTTTCATTCTCATTCACTTGTATTGATCACTGTGCAGTTCCTTCAATGCACCAGCAGCAGGTGTGTCAAACATGGAGATACATCACTGACCACTCCAGTTGCTTTTTTCATTTTAAAATGCAGACTCTGTAACAGCCATGTAGCCAAAACTACTTCCATGCACCTCTCTTATATATTACGGTTTTTCACACATCAGCTCCTCTGCTGCTCCAGTCTGACTGAGAACAGCATAGCCTTCTTACATTTTCAGTCTTAAGCCCCCTGTTGGCTGATGTCTGGAAAGATTATATATAAATAAAAAGAAATGAGTAGAACTGCAACGATCAGTTGATTAATCAATTAGTTGCCAACAATTAAATGAATCACCAACTCTTCTTGAATGTATAGTAATGTAATATTTTCTGCTTTGTTTATGACAGTAAACTTAATATGCTTAGGTTATTTTTTACATTTACATTTACATTTTAGTCATTTAGCAGACGCTTTTATCCAAAGCCACTTACAAGGGAGATATGTATATATATATTTGACATATGATTAGATATTTTTAAACATTTTCTGACATTTTATAAACCAAACAACTAATCCATTCATTGAGAAAATAATCAACAGATTAACTGATGCTGAAAATAATCATTAGTTGTAGCCCAATAAATTAGAAGGATTTTAGCTTTCATTTCAAACACATGTCTGTGGATTTGTAGCTCTTTTCTTAAAGCAATCAACATTTAAAAGAAATGTTTCCATAAGCAGAAGCTATTTAGATGAAACTGTGCAGTACCAGCAGATAAATAGATCACATGTGTCTTCATACAGTGATTGAACACAGCACTAACAGATCAGCTGTCTATCAGCTGCTGTCAATCTGATATACTAACATGCACATTCATCTATTCTTGGACACATTTTGAACTAGTAAATGTAGTCAATGCAGCCTGAAGCTAAACCATTTTAAGAAATGAAAAAAGATAGCACATCACTCCTTCTCATTCTGTTTCATTGGTGGAAAAACATGTGTGTCTCTTAGTATAAACAAAAATGATCTTAAAAGTTCAAGTGGAACAGAACAGCTGTCTGTAACTTGAAAGCCTGAGAACTGCTAAAAGAATCAATCAAACATCTGTAGTGATTCATAGAATTCTACCAGAAGTTCATCAATCACTGTAAATAACTGCACACATAATAGCTAACTATTATTTCAATAATTATGATTTATGAGTGCTTAAAATGTAGAAGAACTATTACATTTACTATCAGTAAGAAAAAGTTGTATAATCTTTAGAAAAAAAGAACTAAAAATGAAACCTTCAGAAACTAGGAATTTATATTTCTACTTGTATGAATAATGTTCATTTAGATATAACCCAGTTCATCACATAAATGACTATTCTCTATTTCAAATGTTGTCTTAATAAGAAATCCAAGCTTTCTGTGTTTTATTCAATTTGAATAAAACTAAATAATTATAAGTATTGTATCTTTAGTGAGTTCCCTGAGATTTACCTGAACTTTAGCTGATAAATACACTCATAAATAAACTGACAAATTATATGGTTCAGTCTAGACAATTATTTTCAATGAAGTAAAAGTGAAAGTTAAAACAAATTCAAAACTAAACTGTGAACATGCTGATCATGTGTTTTCTTGGATCTTTGTGTGATACTTGATGTTTTATAAGACCAGGCTCTGACACAAAGCTTCAAAAACACATTTTCTCAAAACACAAACTTTCAACAGCACGATTGTATCGAACATTTAAAACATTCAGTCTAATCACAGCTGCAGTTACTAATAGTTAGTAATAAGTAATAGATGAATTATATCATGTTGAAAACAACAACAGCAAGTCATTTTAATATGTCACTGTCAACACATTTAAATTCTTAAAACATCCAAGAAGAGAAGAGAATATTTTAATACTAATGATTTGTTAAAAATGTTTTAAGAAACTAAGAAAAAAACTCTCAAAACTAAAAACAATAAGGCTAAACTCTAGATTTTTATGGGACTTGATTACTAGTAACAAGAAGTTAGTGGTTAGTTTGAGCTTTTCCATGTCAACATTATCCCTTCCTGCCTTTCCAAACAACATGACACATCCAGCAAAGTTCAGTTCAGTTAAAGTTTACATCACCACAGCAAACACAACCAGAAACACTGAAGATATTTACTCATCCTACATGACACACATGACACAGCTACTTCTCCTCCAGCACTTCACTACACATTTATATTCCACATTAAGACTGCTGTTATACTGTGTTATTGAGCAGAAAGAGGTGCAAACCCGAGCAAACAGCACACAGCAATGTAACAGAGCACAATCTATGATTTACAGAGTGACTCCATGTTTAGCTCTGCTCTAATGTATATGACAGGTGTAAACAAGCATGCAGAATGACAACAGTGTATCAACACACTTCCTCTCTCAAAGTGTTTCAGTATCACTTTTCTCACCACTGACACTGACATACTGACTGCTTCTAATCAACAACTAATCTGCAGCTATAGGAGCAGAGGTAAATGTACCAGTGCAACCTGCCACACCAATAACACTCCACACCAGTTGATTTTTGGTCTCAAAGAGGCAGTCTGCGACATGCTGGGACACAAGCTGCACCAGCAAATCTTAAGCATTCCCTAATTAGTTTGCCTTAAGTTCTCCCTCCATTTTGCTACTTTATTGACAAGCAATTTCTTGCCGTTTCTTGTTTAGTAGCCTTCCAGCGGCTCATAGCCGAACTGTCATCTGTATGACACAATGATCAATACCTGCAGTTGGTGAAAATGCAATATAGCATTGAGCTTAAAAGAGATCGAGCAAGACTAAATGTCATTGTAGCCGCTACACGTTTGCATTTAGCGTTAGAGTAGTGGACAGGAGATGATGGAATCGATAAAAAATATGTTGACACTTCTCCTGATGAAGTCTATATGTGAAGCAACAACACACGTGAATGCAGGAAAATTGACTTTATTGCTGAATTCAAATGCGTCTGTGCCCGTCGGTGCTCATCACACCGCCGATGTTATTATATTAAAACAATATAGTAAGAGAAGAGGCTATGTTCAACTTTACTCAACTTTCCTTCATTATACATATTGACTGGTCGTTAATGTTCGCGGACACGCACTGTCACACTAATATCACCAGTGACATCATTTATTTGATTTTTTTTTCAATACTTGTGCCTTGCCTGGGTTTTCTCTGTGGTCCCGAACTGGGTACTGATTAACACAAACTTTTTCCCCAGCTCACCCCTCTCTCATAATTTAAATAACCCCGATATTTTAATTCAACAACTGACTAACCGTTTACTTAATTTACATCAAACTTACCCCGGACGCTTTAACATCCTTTCTGTCGAGTTTTTCTTGACTTTCAACTATTTTCCGAATTTTTAATAATTTTTTTCTCATATTTTTTGCTAGACGCGGCGGGCCTGAAAATTGTTTGCTTTCCCCTCTTTCGAGCAGCCATTGTGTATGCGCTGCGATGCAACCGCACTAGGATTTAGCCACGCCCATTAGAAGTTCCGCCCACTTGTGCGTTTTGATTAGTGTACGGCGCTGCCACTTTCCCTCCACTTTCATTTACAGTCCGTTTCAATAAAACTCCATTTTTGGACTTGCTAGATGTACTGTCAATCGTTTAAACTTGGTTTAATTTTATTTACAACGATAGGAAGACCAACGTGTGTCCCGAGAAATACAATTGGCTCATTGGCATGTCAGTCAACGTCGTTAGTATTTTGGCGTTTCTATTGGCTTATATTGCTGTCAGTTGACGGTGACGGTGCGGGTCCTTTTCCTGGTGCGCTGTTGCAGCACAGAGTAGAGTTGACATGAGCATGACGGAGAGGTTAGCTTGTAGCACTTAGATAATGTTACATATCGCGTGTAGCCAGCTGTTCAGTTTTCAGGAGTAACAGTATAGCAAGCATTTAAAGCGGATTTCAATGACTGACTAATTGCTGGTTAATAGCTAGTTAGGGTGAATATGCTTTCCACACTTATTTTAGTGTCTTTTTAAAGAGTGGATACCCATCACTGGTGTGGAAATCAGCTGCACCTACAAGTCTGTCGCTGGATAAAAGTTGGCATTTATTAAAGGTAGGCATGAACTGTGTGTAGCTTTAGCCTCTTCTCACCTTCACACCTAATGATTATTTGTCGTGCCGCTTTAAAAGGGGCTAGTTTCCCTGTTAGCTGTTTGGTAACACCATTGAAGGTCAACATGTAACAGCGTTACATATAGCCAGTAGGAGCCGGCTGTGCCAAACTCCGTTGAGAAATATTGCATTTAAATAAAACGTGCTCATTGTAGATGTACACGACTGGTCGGTACGGTTTATTATATTGTTCTGCTGTAGAAAGAGCCGCTTTACTATTCGGCATACATTTAAACAACCAACTGAAGCTACTTTTATATTAATGAAAAGTTTCAATTTCATTTTAACATTACTTTTCTTCTCTCAAAGACAATGCGGTTAGTGATATCTAAGCTGAATATGACAGTGCTGCTGACATTGACTGTGGAATCATGGTCTAATATTTGATATTTTAAATTTGGGAGTATGATTATAAAGTATAATATTTGCTCTTCAAAGTATATATTTTAATGGACAGATTGTATATAGTGTGATGTGTTTTTTATTTGACCCTGCCAGCAATGGAAATATATCTGGCACTTTAAACTATCACCTTTTGCATACGTTCCCTTCATTTAAAGATATATCTTTGACACATAAAATAACTTGAGAATGATAACATCAGGACATTCTTCCTAAAATAGTTGCAAAAATCACATAACAGAGAATTTCTATTGGTGAGATATCATGTATGAAGTTAAACGCAGGTTAATGTTTACTGCTAGTTTTTCTGTGTGGAAATGCAGTTGAAAATGCTTAATATATTTGGGTTGAAATATGACTCCCCCAGTCAAAATTAGAGCCCAACTGAAACAACATACTGATATCATCTTATCATAAGATACATTAGAATTGATGCATGTCAGCTGACAAGTAAGAAGAATAGCATACATACATATATCAGGGCAAATACAGTTGAAACCAGACGTTTACATTGTATAAGAAGACACATAAACTTTTTTTCCCCCTCACTGTCTGGCATTAAATGAGACTAAACTTTTCCTGTTTTAGGTCAGCCAGGATTACCAAAATTATTTCTATTTGCTAAATGCAAGAATAATGAATGAGAGAATTTTATAGACACTTTTTATTACTTTCTTCAAAGTCAGAAGTTAACATACATTTCTTTAGTATTTGGTAGCACTGCCTTTAAACAGGTATGACTTGGGTCAAACGTTTTGGATATCCTTCTACCAGCTTCTCACAATAGTTGGCCCATTCCTCCTGACAGAACTGGCGTAACTGAGTCAGGTTTGTAGGCCTCCTGCTCACACACGCCTTTTAAGCCACTTTGTAACTAATTTGGCGGTATGCTTAGGGTCATTGTCCATTTGGAAGACCCATTTGCACCCAAGCTTTAACTTCCTGGCTGATGTTTTAAGATGTTGCTTCAATATTTCTTTCTGTTCTTTCGTCATGATGCCATCTATTTTGTAAAGTGCACCAGTCCCTCCTGCAGCAAAACATGATGCTGCCACCCCAGTACTTCACAGTTGGGATGGTGTTCTCAGGCTGGCAAGCTTCCCCCTTTTACCTCATATTGTAACAATGGTCATTATGGCCAAACAGTTCAATTTTAGTTTCATCAGACCACAGGACATGTCTCCAAAAATGAAGGTCTTTGTCCCTGTGTCTTGCAAACTGTAATCTGGCTTTTTTTATGTTGCTTTTGGAGTAATGGCTTCTTACTCGCTGAGTGGCCTTTCAGCCCATGTCTGTACAGGACTCGTTTCACTGTGGATGATGACACTCTCTTACCAGTTTCAGCCAGCATCTTCACAAGGTCTTTTGCTTTTGTTCTGGGGTTGATAAGCACATTTCCCACCAAAGCACGTTCATCTCTGGAACACAGAACCCATCTCCCTCCTGAGCGGTATGATGGCTGGACATTCCCATGGTGTTTATACGTATATAATTGTTTGAACAGATGACTGGGGCACCTTCAGGCATCTGGAAATTGTACCCAAGGATGAACCAGACTTGTGAAAGTCCACAATTCTCTTCCTGATATCTTGGCTGATTTCTTTTGATAATCCCATGATGTTACACGAACAGGAAGCAGTGTGTTTGAGGTGTGCCTTAAAATGCATCCACAGGTGTGCCTGTAATTAAATCAAATGTTGTCGATTAACCTATCAGAAGCTTCCAAAGCCATGACATCATTATCTGGGCTTTCCCAAATAGTTTAAAGGCATAGTAATCTTAGTGTATGTAAACTTCTGACTTTGAAGAAAGTAATAAAAACTTGTCTTAAAAAGCTGTCTCTCTCATTATTCTGGCAATAATTTTGGTAATCCTAACTGACCTAAAACAGGAAAGGTTTAGTCTGATATAATGTCAGACACTGAGAAAAAAAAAGTTGTCTTTTTATACAGTGTATGTAAACTTCTGGTATCAACTGTATGTACGAGTTAACAAAAGAGTATTGGTAAATGAAAGACATGTTAATGATGATGATTCGTCACAGGGAACAGGTTATTTTCCAAAACTCTACTTCACTCACTTCTCCATCTTATTTTGATTTGACTTCAGTATATAATAGTTTTTATAAGATGTCTATTTATATGATATATATGTTTTTTTTCTTGTTAAAATGTAACTCTTTTTTTAAATTAAAAAATGAATATCATTTGATATTGTCCACATAATGTTTTTACTGTAAATGATCAGGTTAAAGTCACATCTCAAAGAGAAAAACATGCTATCCTGGATTTGAACAATTTCAGTGATTCACAATCTGAGAATGATTCCTGTATGAATGAATCATCATTCATGCACATAAGTATATATCTTCAATGGTGCACATGGAGTAAGTAGATCCAGACTGGTTATTATACAATATAAAAATGTGACTGACTTGAAGAAAATTGAATATGATTAAAAATGTAACACTTAGCCCCAACACTGATAGTGGTGTGATTTTATCATTTTTGAACTAATGAAAAGTAATCAATAAATGAGCTTATTTCAACCAGTAAATGTAGTTTTTCCTTTGTTGTATTGAGCATGATCTGCTTTTCATCAGTGATATTACAGTAGAGGGAAGGCAGGATATGAGCAGATGATTGGTGGATGACATGCAGTGGAGGTCTGTGGCCACAATCAAACCACAGATGTAGCAGTTAATGATGAGCACCTTCATTCATACTGCTGAGAACGTCTGTTTGGTTCATCAAATCATGTGTTTTATCACTTGTAATTCTTTAATAGACCAGGTTCCTTTAACTATCACTGTCCAGAAGGTGTCATCTTGTATTGTTTAGTTCAACCAACAATCCAAACTCCACAGATTCAGTTTATATAAACAGTAAGCTGTAACTCTCACACTGAGGAAACTGACACAAGCAAATATTTAAAAATTGCTTTAATTGATGAAAATGAATAAACATGAATTTTCTGCAGAATGACTTTGAGCACTAAAATGAATCTTATTGTTGGTCAGCTTGGTGCCACAGTGAAACTACAAATGTATCAGCTCTCCTAACTTCTACCTTCTACTGTGAAAACAGATACAATCTCAGCTCTTCATGATCAGTGTCTGTTAGATGAGCACTAACACATGTACTGCAGGACATGTTTACAATGTACAGGTGGTTACATGTTTGAAAGTTGCCTTCATAACAACATATCTGACTATGAAATATTAACATGTTCCACTGTATATTAAAACACAATTAACCTTATCAAGCATGCCCTGTACAAATATGACTTCCAAGAAAAAACATAACCTGTTGATATTGTCCATCTATACACAGACTGAAATGGATAAAAATACACGAAAGGTTCGGAATGAGGACATTAATCCATGCATTGAAGTAAGCTGACCAAGATTTGTGTTGTGATGTTTCATATCTGCTGCTGGGATGTGATGCTCTGTGTCTCTAACTCTCATTCTGCTGCTTCTCTGCAGGAAAGTTCTGGCTCTCAGAAGTGTCTGGATGCTTACAACTATGACAAGAGCATGTGTTCAGCCTATTTCCAGAGATATAAGAACTGTAGGAAGTACTGGGTAAGTTTTATTACAACAACAAACAGACAAAGTGAGCAGACTGATGCACCTGTCCTACACCCTCATGTTATCAGTGGGTCTTTGTCTGAAGAAGAAGCAGCACAGGGTTAAATACACAGAGATGAAATGCACTCTTAATGGTCATTTATTCTAAATAAAGAAAATCAAATGAGGTTCATCAACAGGAAACATGTTTTATTTCTGGAGGAGATTCTTTATTTGTCACATTAGTCTGTAACTGTAACTGATTCAGTATTTATTTTTAAGCCTGACATTATATACACAAAACAATCAATTAATCAACAATATCATTGGCAGAGTAATCAATAATGAAAATAATTGTTGAATATTGCGACTTTTTTTGAAACACCTGAGCCTCAGGTGCCAAATATCAGCAAGCACTGTGGCTCTGTCTGTAACGGTACTGTGTTGATGACATCACCATGACAACATGAGGGTTATTTTCTCCTCCAGAGCCACAGAACACTTTAGACAACTGTAAATCAGTGTATGGTATGTTTGTGTTTGTTTCCTTGTAGCACAACATAATGGTGCAGAGGAGGAGAGATGGAGTGAGTCCCTGCATGCCCACTGCAGCAGAGAGGCAGGAGATGCTGGCTGCCATCGGTGGAAAACCCTACTGAGTGATGAAGGTCACCCAGAGACACTGAAGACCAGAGGACCACACATTCTGGTGATGTCACACACTGCATGAGCTGAGAGTACACTGTGATCCAAGCTCAGCTCACATGAAGAAGACCACCTGTACCCCCTCTTTATTCTGAAACACATTGAAAGAGAGTGGAGGCACACAGTAGAGGAAGATTATTTACTGAGTTTTAATAATGATGTGACATGAACTGACACAGTATTTTTGTTTTTGTTTGGAAGAGAAGGTGAACATGTTTTCATGTGTTATTTCAGTAGAAGACCATTTTTACTGGTTCCAGCTGCTGAGATCTTGTTATTGATCATGAACATTAAAGGTGCTTGAAGCCACATGTTCAACTGTATTATTTACACAACACATCCTCATCATTGAATGACAGTACAGGTCTAAAATTCAGCCGGCAAAATGGTTTGGATTAAAATGATCATTTGGATTAAAACGCGGTTTATACTACCTCAAAGTTAAGCCACCTTTGTCGTCATGGCAACATTAAACACCACAATGTTATGTTTTTTTAATTTTTTTATAAAGATGTACTGACTCATGGTTGGAAACATGATGCTCATGGTTGGAAATGTTGCAGCACGGTCCAATGTTTGCCATCTTACTATTGAGCCATCCACCAGCCTGCAACTAACCAGGCAAAATCACCTTGTACCTTATACTGATGTCATCTGAACAGCCTCTTTTCCCTGAGTTATATGTGCTGCTGGCCTGAATTTTTGACTTTCTTGTGAGAAAAGGCTGCAATCTTAACTTACAGTCTGTGGAGACATCTCTTCATCTATGACATCTGCAGTAAGCTGGTATCTCACTCACCTACAAGGTGAAGTGCAACCTGTGATGGACATCTGTCAGACAGTCTGGTCAACATCAGAGTGATGACCTGTGATGTTCTTTAATAAATAGAGAATGATTTTTGTATCTACCTGTTGGATTTGCCACACTGTTTTTTTATGGCTGTATTTCTTTTAATGTTTTTTTTTTCTTTTTCTTGTATACTACTACTACTACAGACCTGCTCAGAGGAAAGGACTCCATTGCACATAACTTCCAGTATCATCAAGGTGATTATACTGTTTGTGACTGTTGTGACTTGATAACTTGACACACATTACACATTGTTAAAGATGTGTATTTGTAAAAGACTGTAAAAGTCACAACAACAAAAGTCCATAATAAGTTATTTCTTTTTTAAATCAAAATGTCAGATGTACTGTAAATGTTAAAGTTACTGAGCTGAAGAGATATAATCTCATAGTAAAAATACGAACTGTAATATTTCCTCAATATAATACTATATGTTTACCTCAGACTGCAGAAGCCTCACAGCAGCTCCAACTTTTGACTGTATTAATACACAGAATGAGGATTTTGTATTGTATGCATCAAGCACTAAAGGCACTTCACTGCCAGTATAATAGGAAGACTTACTCTGTATAAAGGCAAATGAAATGGGATAGGCACATGTCTATCCATCATAGACTTTATATAGAATAGTATACATACAATCTACTGTAATACATATAGGTCAAACATGGTGCTTCTGTTATGAATTGGGCATGTATAACTGGATGGAACTGACACACTGGCATTTATTGATGATTTTACTGTTGACTGTAGTGAAGGTATACAGGAACATTATGTGTACTCACATTTAGACAAATGCACCAGAACTCACAGGAGCTCATGTCATCAGTCAGCTTGAGTGAACAGTTGGGATATCATTGACTGATTGAGTCTGATCACCTGATGTCAATCCCATCATGCTGCAGAGCAGAGTGAAGGCAGAAGAGCCGGAGCTGAATGTGTCTGCAGTGAAGGTCTGGAGAGGCAGCACCAGGGAACATACAACACATCTACTGATATCTACCGCTCCAAGACACTGAGCAGTCTCTTCATATAATATATGATGACTTCATGTTGTCTAATTAGGTTTGAAACCATGAAGTTTGAGCACCATGTGTATCCTTTACACAGTTCTTTTTATATTGATGTTAACCTACTCTAATAAAAGCTGAGACTTGTCACTTGCAGTTTGCAGTTATGCATGTAGTATCCATTCATCTATTCCAAATTCAATATGCTGAAGCAGAGTTATGTAGTTTACAGTGATGTGACAGCTTTATAGATAAGACATGATGCCTAAAGTTACAAAACCAAGACCCAGATTGAACTATATGAAGCTTCAGCCTTCCAAATGAGTCAAATCTTCATCTTCTATGTTTCAACGTTTTTAGTGGCAAAGTTCCTCTTTTTGTTACTACAGTATACTTCCACCACAGCTCAACAGGGAAACACTAAGAGGGAATTTGATGCTAAAAAGACTGTAAATGTGTCAGATATCACTTGATATGACTAACTCACACTGATGAAGCTCAATAGAAGCTGGTCATCTACTTTATAATGACTGTGTGGACATCACTTCCATTGAAAGCACATTTTCAGATGTTTTAATAGTCAGTATGAACAGGAGGAATGATTACAGAGAGGTAAACCTCTTTACTGTTCATATGGACACCTGACTGCTGTTTTAAAACACTTGGGAAATTGTGAACATGTCCTTTAAGATGAAATGATTCGTTCAAAGTAAAAAAGATGATTTAACAGGCTCTGGGTTTACTCCAGTTTTTACTGTTCCTAGATTTAGATTGATGGTAGTGGTAGTTATTTTATAAATCATTCAACATGAATTCAGAATACTGTAGGGGAGAACAGGGTTGGTAGTCACACTTTTTACTTTACTTTTAATTCCTCATTATATAGAACAATTCCTTCCTAAAGTGTCAGGTAGGAATAGAGTGGTCTTACTCTCCTTCAGCTGATTCTGTTCAAAGATATGAGCCGTCAAATATGTCTTGTGCACTTGTGACAACCAACCCCACGATGGGGATGGTTGTCACACACTATGAGGATGGTTGTCACACACTATGAGGATGGTTGTCACACACTATGAGGATGGTCGTCACACACTATGGGGATGGTCGTCACACACTATGAGGATGGTCGTCACACACTATGAGGATGGTCGTCACACACTATAGGGATGGTTGTCACACACTATGAGGATGGTCGTCACACACTATGAGGATGGTCGTCACACACTATGAGGATGGTCGTCACACACTATGGGGATGGTCGTCACACACTATGAGGATGGTCGTCACACACTATGAGGATGGTCGTCACACACTATGAGGATGGTCGTCACACACTATGGGGATGGTTGTCCCTGTGTTATTTTAATGGAGAAAAATAAAAAATGTAGACAGTCTTAAACTTTTATTTTTTTTAAATGTTTAGTTTAATTGAAATACAACAACCTAACACATATCCTGCACCAAGAGAACATAAACAGAAAAAGTCATTCTTTTAAGTGCATTTTTTGTCCTTATATAAGAATATTGTTCATTTCCACCTCTCTGACTGCTCTGAGTGAGCTTTACATCTGGAGGAGTCTGACCCTTGTTTGTCTTCCTGACAAAGTTCCTGCTCATTTTGTTATCTTAAAAGAAAGAAAGAACTAGATATATGAAACCATATATGTATAAATACCAACATGTGACAACCAACCCCGAAGAGAATGTGACAAGCATCTCCAACTGGAATTTTTTGCTACCAGCAAAGCTACCAACCACATGTTTTGGCGTAGTTAAGAAATAAACCTACCTAACTATCGCTCTGTCTTCATACTTTTTAATGGTAATAATTGTTTTATTATAAACTCATTGTGTAAACGCCTAGAAGAGAAACACTGAAGAGTTGGATATTTACATTTTCACATGAAAACCACTAAATGTCCTCTCACCTCAATGTCAAGTGGTTTACTCCAGAAATGATCTCTGTAGTAACATCTCACCTACATTCTGAAACGTTCAGTACCTAAACGGTTAAACAGCGCCCTCTAGGGACCGAGATCTGATGAATGTGACAACCAACTTGTGATCCCCTACTTGTGATCTACACCTTGGTGCCGCTAATCTAACATGAGTCAATCTTGCATTTTACGACAGTTGGTTAGAGAGTTGATTGTGCAGCTAACAGTGCTGCAGGCTGACACACTGAAACACACACACACACACACACACACACACACACACACACACACACACACACACAGCTGGACTCTGCTTTACAGGTAGGCTCAACATGAACTTTCTGCTTGTCTTTTGCTCACTAAAGGTTAATAATACTGAAACCGCAGCGTAATGAAAGTCAGTGCTATGGCTACAACGCAGTGAGTTTGTAATGACTGTAACAGTCAGTAAAGCTGCAGGCTGGATATCATTGTTACAGCTGATGCATTTTGTTCACTTTGTAACAGAGAAGTTATTCATAGAGCTTACTTCATCTGACCCGGGATCAGCTGAGTTGATCCTTTATATAGATGATACTGAAGGAGATAATGAGCTGAATTCGTTGTTTAATCGATTTTTAAGATTAATTAATTGCTACAGATGTTTGATCAAGTAAAAATGAGAAAAAGGATGAACCACTAATATAAATTATTAGTTTAATTAATCATTTTCATGATTAATTAAACTGTTGATTATTTTCTCCATTAATTGATAAGACGTTTGCTTCATAAAATGTTGAAAATGACTGTTTCCCCAAGCCTGAGCTGACATCTTCAAACAGCCCGCAAGCCAAGATATTCAGTTTATTGTCATAGAAGAACAAAGAAAGCAGAAATATTCACATTTGAGAAGCTTGAACCAGACAATTAGGACTTTCTTTATTAAAAACAACCTGTTGGAAACTAATTGATTAATCAGCTAATCATTGCAGCTCTATTTGCAACCATAATTCAAGTATTCACAATTGCACAAATGTATACAATTCACACATTATTAATCTAATTGAAGCATACGAAATGATCTATTTTCATATCCTCCTCCAGTTCATGTCATGTCATGTTCTCAGTAGGCTGAGGTCATGTGGAGCACACTTTGTGATGATTGACAGTGAGCAGTACAGTATGGGAACACTGCATGGCTGAGGTGTGGACTTGAAGTCAAGAATCTGAAGACCAAAGAAACTGACCATTAAACTGAATGTATTGCAGCATATTGTTATATCTTGTATATGTATGTGTGAACTTGTGATGTGACTGTTGAAAAATCTGACAATGATGCTCAATCAAATCCTACCATGGTGTAACATATATGACAGGAGATAATGTGTAATGTAATGAGTACTATGAAAGAAAGATGTAGGAGACAGTGAAGAGGCTGAGTGTTCAGAGGCTGAGTGACAGTACATGAACACAGCAGCCGCTAAACATCAGTGCAGTTTTTATTACACCAAACTTTATCTTCTGAATTTCACTTGTTCTTCAGTGAGAGTCAAACTCACACTGTAACTGTCACTATCTAGTTGATTGTCATGTTACTCAGACTGTATTTTGGTTCACAGAGCATGCTGCCCTCCATCAACCTTCTCATGGATGTGTATGTTGATCTCTGCCAATCACTTGGGTAAGATGAAAGTTTCCTCAACTTTGCCAGCTATGAGTTTCTGATGTACAGAGGCTTTCCAGACACACTGCACATGTTTCTAAACAACTGGCTTTGTGTAAATAATGACAGGATATAGAACAGCATATCTGAAACACATACCAGAAATGTTGAAAGACTTTGTGATTCAAATAGTATAAGTAAAAATAGTGGAGCACCAGGATAACACACACACAAGATGTAGTCATGTGAATCTCAGTAGTGTGATAATGTGATAAATGTGATGCTGTGTTTCTGGAGAGGTGACCTACATCAATCAACAGTGGTGTGTGGTGCAGGTATACGTTTTGATTGGTTGAGACAAGGTAATGTTATTATTACTAGCTTAGTTCATTATTCATTCAACAAAGTCACAGAGTGTTTTATCAGTTTGAATAATCAATTAGAAACATTTCAGATCTTTAACTCTTCTTCAGACTCCCTGTGTGGATAGCATCTCTGCTCCACACCGCTAAACGCCTGAGAAGTGACCACGCTCGACGCAAGAAGGTCTACAGACTCCTGCAGAGGAAACTGGTCAGTACACTGAAAATATGTATATGCATATTACAATCATGTCATACACTATAGCTTCAATATTACACATGTTTTGTTATGGAGGACTTATTTACTCCTCTACTGCAGAGCTGCCTCCAATGATAACCAGTGATAGAAAATAATATAACACATTAACTCAACTACTGTACTTAAGTCAAGTTTTGAGGTACTTGTACTTTACTGTAGTACAGTTTGAGGTACTTGTACTTTACTGTAGTATTTCCATGTGATGCTACTTTCTACATCTCAGAGGGAAATATTGTACTTTCTACTCCACTACATTTATTTAACAGCTTTAGTTACTTTTCAGATGCAGATTTGACACAATGGATAATATAATATAATAGATAATATATATAAGCTTTTAAAATACAACACATTGTTAAAGATGAAACCAAAAAGCAGTGTGTAGTCGGCTCACATTTCAGATGTCTATGAGTTGTTAACAGTTCCACCAAATACTGATTTTTCCCTCTAAACTTCTCACATGCTTTCATTTCAATAAATGTTCAAATGATCCAATATTTCAGCAAAAATCAAAGATTAGAGAAAAAGTCCAAAAACTGAAAAACACATTTGTGTATCAGAACTTAGTTTTTTCTTCTTTCCTCTCCCATTAATCATCTCACCACCCCTCACATTTATCTGCTGACCCTTTGGAGGGGCCCCACCCCTAGGTTGGGAACCACTGGACTAAACTAGCTAACTGTATATAAAGTAGTGTAAACTAGCTCCACCTCCAGCAGCTACAACAGTAACATGCTGCTCTAACACTGATGCTTCACTATTAATAATCTAATGATGTCATAATAATAATATATCAGTCAGAGGACCAAACCACTACTTTTACTGTAATACTGCATACTACATCACTCATAATACTGCAGTACTTTTACTGTAATACTGCATACTACATCACTCATAATACTGCAGTACCTTTACTGTAATACTGCATACTACATCACTCATAATACTGCAGTACTTTTACTGTAATACTGCATACTACATCGCTCATAATACTGCAGTACTTTTACTGTAATACTGCATACTACATCGCTCATAATACTGCAGTACTTTTACTGTAATACTACATACTACATCACTCATAATACTGCAGTACTTTTACTGTAATACTGCATACTACATCACTCATAATACTTGTGATGCAGTGTAGCTAAAGTGACAAGGAAGGTGGTAGGCAGGCAGACTCAGGCTGTTTGAATGAGTAAAAACTGATTTATTCAGTCGAGTGTAACAACAAGAAGTCATGTCAAAACATGAAAAGAACACAAACAATCAAAAACCAACTGGCTTAACTCAAGGTACTCAACTAAGGCATGAACGCATGAACACATGAACACATGAACACATGAACACATGAACACATGAACACATGAACACATGAACACATGAACACATGAACACATGAACACATGAACACATGAACACATGAACACATGAACACATGAACACAGCTACACCCTCATCCTCTGACTACCTCTTAACCTATATCTCTCCCCTTAAATAGGCCCTCCTCTCAATTAGGCAGAACCATTACTACAGGGGGGTTTTCTCCCTCTTACCAATTGGCACTCAACAATGCTACTTGTATCAGTCAACATTTTTTACCAGCCATCATTCCCAACATTTCCATAAGCCAAAACAATAAATCAAAGACATGAAATCAGCCTTTTAACTGAGTAAAATAAATCCCCCGTGCTTAGTCCAACCCACTGACATCACCAGTGTATAAATACAGGAAGTAGCTGGGCAGTTCTTCCTTTTGTTTGGTAAGCACATGGTGGGCATGGTACTGTAAGTAACAAAGAAAGACAATGCATAACTAATGAACTCAGAACTAAACCCAATAAAGATGAACCTTAATACATGTCTGTTTTACTTTGACCAAAAGTTTGCTGAATGTAAATTGTAACCAAATATAATGTAAAACAAAACAAACCCAGGATAGTATGTATCTGCATATGATTCCTGGTAAACTAATGGTTTAAACAAACAAGCAAAGTCAAATGAATAAGTAAGCTGGTGTTGATGGTGAAAAAAAGGAGGTGACAAATGATGGGTTTCACCCACTTTCTCACAATACTTATTTACTTTTACTGTAAAAATATTTTAGTCTATATTTTTGATAATGTTCCCTTTAATTACGTACATTTAGCATCCGTTTTTTTCTCTGTGTGTATGTGAAATGTTGAATGTTACTTTGCTTGCGTGAAAAAAATCAGCCCAAGTTCTGTAGTGGTGGATAGAATTTGTTTCCTGTTTTTGTTATATTAGGAGTTATAGGTTAGTGACTTGTCTTTTCTTTTTTTTCTTTTGAGTAGGTAAGTTCAGGAGGGTTCATAATTAGTTCCCTTGTGTTTATTATTTAGCTGTAAGTCATCTTGAAGCTTTAACGATTTTCAATATAACCTGGAAGTTGTAAAAGGGTGGCAACTTCCTGGTTGTTGGTGGTTCTTAAGAGTTTGGAGCCAAGGTTTACTTATTTTGTGTTAGCTTTTCATTATTTTGATTTAGCATAATTATGTCTATCTTCTCTTCAGTTTTTAGGTGTTTGTTGTACTTTAAATTAAAGTATAACTGAGTATATGCAAGTAAAAGGTTGTTTTTATATATGCCTTAAAATAAAATCTGTATTGTTTAAATTTGTGAGAAAAAAAGACTGTTGGTTGTTGTGCAAGCCACATAATGGCAGCGTCCCTGGTTTGATTCTGACAAGGGACACATTTCTCATTGCTCTCTCGCTCTCTCATCAAATGAAGGCAAAAATAAACCTTTAACTAAATAAATATAATTACTGTTCATGTTGTCTTTATCTACAGTCTCTACGAACACTAGAGAGCACCAGCAGCCTGAGCTGATGTCCTCATGTAATCTCTGCAGCCAGCTGAGCCCTGATGTTATGACACAGCCTACATATACAGCTGCTGTAGCTATGCTGTAACACTCTGATGCACAAACATAAATTAACATTCAATTCTCACTTTTATTCCAGATGTTCTACAAGGTTGGTGTAAAAGAGGGGGATGTGTGCCAGCCCACCTATGTTTACCCTGAAGAGGTGAAGATGCTGATCCGTTCTGTCTTCTCACAGAACATCTGTGACTACCCCGACCCCTGCCAGGGACATGTGAGTGTGTGTCTTCTTACTCTAGCTAATGAATTGAAGACTTCTGCTCTGAACTAATGTTGATTATAAATATATTATACATTATATAAAGTTAGTTGAACAGTAGGCCAGAAATAATAATAAACTTCATTTCTTTAGTTCTGCAAGTGAGATGAGAGGATAGATATGACCTGAGCTGGAGTCAGGATGTCTTACATGTAGCCTAGCTTGAAATAATTAGCTAAACAAAACACACAAATACAGTAAATACACCTACCAACACATCTATAGCTCACATGTTGTATCCTGTTTGTATAATGTGAAATACACAAACATTCTCTACCCTCAACTACATTAAAGTGTCAACAGTGTAGAGTGAAATCATCTAATGCTGTTAATCATATTAAAACTGAAGAGCAGTCAGCTGTGGATCAGTGAAAATCAGCTGATGTAGATTTACTGTTGACTGTGGTGGTAAAGTAACTTCTACTGAAGTACTGTTTAGCATAATTTTTACTTTACATTATTTCCATTTGTTATTTTGTACTTCTATCCTACTACATTAGGGAAATGTTATAGCTCTTACTCCACTACATTCATTGGACAGGTTTAAACCTGATGATCTCATGTGATCTCATAACATGCTATTATAGATTACATTAACCCACACTGAATACTGAATACAGCAGCTAACATTAGCTCCTCCTTAACATGCATATTATAATGCATTAGTACACACACACACACACACACACACACTCACTCACTGACTCACTCACTCACTCATTTTTACTGTAAAGAATAACCCTGCTAGTTTCCATCCTCATGAGTCATGTGTCTGTTCCTCTGATAAATCAATCACTGATAATGAATTGGAGAACTCAGTAAGGAGTTCTATGGATTCTTGTTGGGAAAACAACAAGTTATATGGATTTGATTCTAATGAAGAGCAATTCTTTTCTTCTGACAGTGTTGAACACTGGAGCAAATTACAAGTGCATGTCTATATGTTCCAGATGAAATGAACTACAATACAGTGGGCAATGAAAAGTGAACTGTGAGATAAATGTTCCATATTAATAGTTGCAGCAGTCAGAATGTAATGATGTGTACTGTTTGTCGTCTCAGGTGGTGTATGTCACTGTGGAAGATCTGCACAAAGTCTCCCATAACTAGTCTGTCTTGATTTGTCTTGTGACTTGTTTAGTTCTACTATTCAAAGCACTCTTGGGTTTATTGTGAGTATGTTCCAAAATGATAGGAATAAAATCCCATTTGATGTTTGTTTTCAGGGTTTAATCTTCACTTTATTTTCTGAGGCAGTTCTTTTAGTTCATTGCCAGTGATATCTCTGTAATGTGACACTTAAATATGGTTAAATAAAAAAGTAGTTCATATTCAGTGTATCATTATCACGTTCTGCTTGTTTCAGCTGCATATTCCAGTAGTCCATTGTGTGCATCTGTTGAAATAGAAAGCTTTATTGTCATTATATTAAACATATAATGAGATTATAGGTGCCACTCCATTTGTACTTTTAAGACAATAAAAAAACAAGACAACAGATAAAGACAGGATGTACACGCAGCTAAAAAAGATGACATCACTAAATAAGATCAATAGAATTAAATACAATAAATAAAAGACAAATAAAATACCATAGAACATAAATACATGACACTTAAAGCTGTAATATGTAACTTAAACTTTAAACTTTAAGTCTGTTTAAAAAACAACTAGACCTACGTTGTATATTTAGTTTAGTTGGGAAATGACCTTATCTCAAATGTTTCCAACAATTTTCAAATGTAGAGAAATCATTTTAATCAGGTAACAGTCTTTCATTGGGTTGCCTGCCAGTGGCCTCATGTCCCCTGGATGAATCAGCCAGAAATCAATTCTATCATAAGTTCAATTTTATTCAGTTTTAAGACACATTTTTGCAATAAAATTCTTAATATATATCAGAGACAAAAGACAAGCTAAGGTTAGCAGCAGCCCTACTGGACGTCCTGTATCTTCCCAGTAGTATTAGAGGAACACAGATTTTTAATGTGAAACTGCTTTATTCACTGTTTTTACCAGTTTTAATCACTGGGTCTGTAAACACCTGCTGAACATCTGGATCTTAAGTTATCAGAGAAGCTTTACCTGCTTTATTTCCTGTGTCTGCTAAACAGTGTGGGACAAATGCTGAAACTGCTTTATTTCATGTTTTTACTGGTTTTAATATGTGTACATTTGTTTTGGACCAGTACAAAATGGTTGTTTGACAATAGAGACATAAGCTCCCATGATTCTTTGCTACTTCACATTATCATTAAACTCCATCTTTTGTTATAGTTTTGATTGGAAGACTCCTCGCTGTGTCTTTAAGTACAACATGTTTAATAAGATGATGCAATATCCCACACATCGTCTACAGTCATGTGATTGTCACAGTGCAAATAAAAATTCTCTTTTTGAATAACTTAACCCTTTAATGATCTCTTCCAGTAAAGGAAAAATATTGATTTATTCATTACATAATCTTCTGAGACAATAAGATAATATAAGAAACTTTATAAGATAAACTTTATTGTCCTGAAGGACATTCGTCTTGGGCTAAAAGTGCTGAATACAGCTGCACATAAACAACATGCATGAAAGACCCAGTGACCAAAAATACAAACGGTGAACACAATAACATAAATATGGTTGACATGGTTTCAGTATTCAATTGCAAATTGCACGTATCTCTAGGTAAACACACATTTAAATTTATGGTCTATAATTATTCCCTAGTTGTTGTAGGAGCACACCAGGGACCTGTTTCAGAAAGCAGGTTTAGTGAAAACTCAGTTTGTTGACTCAGAGTTTCAGGAAACTTCACAAAGCCAGTTCAGCTTCACTCTGAGTCAGTTACCCTGGCAACATACTCCATGAAACTGGCAGTGTTGGGATGGCTGAAAAATGTACTTTCTTTTTTGCTGTTGAATGTAGCCTCTGAATGCTGTTTAATGAGGGCAGGCTAAACAACATCACAATTGCTTGTAATAAAATTACACCTGACTTGTTTGAGCTAGATTTTTATATTTAATCTTCAGTTGCTGCCAAGTAGGCCTGCGTTTTGTACCTGTTGGGTCTGCATGAATATTAAATGTGCCACACACAAACACATACACAGAATATAAATGTTGAATAAGTGGAACACAAGACAAAACGTTTCTTTCTTTTTATTAATACTCACACATTGACTCGGTTGGTAATTTTCTGCCACATCAGCTCATGTTCTTTTGCTGCTGCTACTGTATTTCTTTTTTTTCTTAAGTATATTCTCATCATCTGCATTCCTTAATATTTCTAACTCCACTGGGGAGAAGTAGGAGGACTGATCCCTTTGTTTCTCCTGTTGCCATGGTGACTCATGTTATCTGTGCTCCATTGATGAGGGCTTGGTATCTCCTCATGCACAAGCTTCACTCAGAGTTACTTTGGCTCAGAGTTGATTGAACTAACTGTTATCACCTGTTTGACAGCTCAGAGTCAGTCAACCTAGAGTTAAAGTTTTAACTCAGTTAGTTAAACTTGCTTCCTGAAACAGGCCCCTACTCGATTGCAGAATAACAATAACAATAACAAACCACAATTTTTGTGGTATGTTTTTTTTGGTCACCACACAGTTTTGAATTATGAACCTCCATCACTCGAGATGGTGATCAACAGCAAAAGTGCTTTCTCAGCAATCTGATTTATGTTCATTAAACTGAATTAAAAGGCACATTTTTCCTAACACATCTATAAAGACCAGTGTGTGTTATTTATAACATAAGTATAAAAGCTGATAAACAGATGAATAAGTAATATATGAAATTTCAAGTTAATAAGAATAAACTTTATTGTCATTGCACAAGAAGTACAATGACATTGGCTGTGCTGTGCCTGAATATAAAGAATAGAAAAAAACAGACAGTAATAAATAAACAAACACACACGCGTACACAATCATCCCAAATCAATAAATACATATATATAAAAAAGGATTTTAAATGCAGCTCAAAAGCAGTGTTGCACAAGTTGTCCCATTATTTCACATTTGAGTTACGTTATAATGAAATGATCCTCACTACAGTTCATGACACAATGGTGTAACAGTTCGGTGATGGATCTTGGATAAAAGCTGTCCTTCAGTCTGGAGGTATGAGCTTTGAGTGTTCTGTAGCGCCTCCTAGAGGGTAACAGAGAACAGGTGATGATAGCGGAGGGTCACATTAGTCCGTGAGCCAGGGCCTCAAAATATGGAAACCGTTACCGAAAAAGTGGCAAAGGCTACCATACCTTTTCTGAAAGCCTGGAATCTCAGCTTTTCAATGATGTATGATGGCCATCTGACAAGAGTAGCTGTTTTGAGTTATCACACATAATGTAAACTAAGGTTGAGAAAAATAATGCGTATAAATCAAGCAGAACACTGACAGCTGAAAATCTATATTGGACATATTGGAATATTTTATTTTGTTATGTTTGGTATCATTTTAAAGGGGAGACTCTGTGCTTTCATTTAAATCCTTTTGTGAACATTTTGGATAAGTACAGCCAACCCTGGAGCTCTTCAAACTTTTAATCACACACATTTTCCTGCCATTTCCGCCTAAGTCATCTTTTGTCTTTTAATCCTGTGGCACCAGGGAGCATCAGAGAAACAAAATCCAAACACTGAAATACTGGCATGACCCTAAAGATTCAGAAAATGTATCATTTACCCATATTATCTGATTTGGAGGGGGTGATTTTCAGTGTTATATCAGACATGGCGTTTTCAAAGACAGAAACATGTAGTGTACTATTACCCCTATGCTAATTTGTTGAAGTCTGAGGTAAATATTTTTTAGAGAAAGTTGTTATTCAGCATTTTAAGCATTTTTAGATAGTTCAAAAGGTCCTTAATACATATCCACCAAATATAATTTATATCAGGTCCCCAATTTCATGGAATTTACATTAAAAAATGAATGCCTTGTTCTCGGGCGACTCTGGTAAATAAGAAAACTTTTATACATAACCACAAAACTTTCCCAGTTTATCACATAAATTAAGACAAGTATTGCTTGTATAGCAGGTTTTCTCAAAAGTAATGGCTAAATATACAAATGAGGCTTCATTTACTAAAATAGGCGCTAATTTGGAGAAATGTTCAAACTTGACATGTATATATTGGATGAGGTCACCTTAAAAGTTATCATTGCGGTTTAAGCAGTTTAAACATATAATAATAGCCAGTCAGAAATAAAATGTATAAATAATGAGCTTGTAATGTATAAATAAAAACAAAAAGTGAATAAAAACAGAATGCAACGATGGCAGAAAATGTTTTCGATTATTTTTTTTGGAACATCCCATAGGGTCAATGGTATAGCAGTGCAGCCTCGGATGTTCGGTCCTGAACTGCCTAGACCAGCTTGTGATGTGCCCAACAGCACTGTCTCTGTATCTTTGCCAGCTCTGCCAGTGTATGCTGTGGGAACTAGGTGTGGTCCTCCAACTAGATCCTATGTTGAGGTCAAGACAGATATCTGTGCTGATGCTTTGAAGAAGAACTTCTTATGGTTGGTATGCAGACTGCACTCTGCCACAAATCAAAGTGTCCCTAGCTGGACAGGTTACAACATCTTAGCAGCAAACTCTGTTAATGTTATTCCCAGTGTTGTCAGCTATCTGCCAACCATCAATGCCCCGGCCACCCAGATGGCAACTGTTCATGAGATTCTCCTTCAAAGTAAAAACATCATGACTTCCTTACACATCAGCAACATGTCAGTTGCCTTTGATCAGGCTCTCTACTGTAAAGTTATAGAAATTCTGTGGGCACATAGAGACAGGTTTCCCAACATTGTGCCAAGACTTGGAGTCTTTCACACTATCTGTATGTTATTGGGTGTGATTGGGAAGCGCTTCCAGGCTGCAGGCCTAAGGGACATATGCATTGAATCTGGAGCTGTGGCTGAGGGATCTGTCAGTGGTGTTTTGGATGGCCATAAGTACAATAGATCTCTGAGATTCCACAAAATCATGTATGAAGCCCTCCTGAGGCTAGTCTGGAATCAGTTTCCCCAGTGGCTCACAGAGAACCATCCTGATGCCCACGATCTCCGATCTCTAGATATCCGGCCCCTAGTCTTGAGTGTCTTTTCTGAGGGTATATCATCAACCACTGTAGAAGAATCACTTGACCGTACAGTTTTCAGAAAGGTCCATCAGTACTTCTGTGAATTCATGCAGCATCTCAGGTCTCAGCAAGGTCCACTGGCCCGCTTCTGGATGTCATATTTTGACATGGTGGAGGTTGTACTAAACCTTGTGAGGGCATCACGTGAAGGAAACTGGGCATTGCACATGGCTAGCATTCGATCAATCATCCCCTGGACCTTTGCCTATGATAATCTGAATTATGCAAGGTCACTCACTGCTTACTACTCAGAGATGAGCAGCATTGAACATGAGAAACCAGGTCTGTACATGTTTCTCTGTGAAGGTGGCTTTTCGGCCCAGCTGAGTGCAACAAACACATTTGCAGGGTTCCGATTGACCAGACCCTAGAGGAAACTGTCAATCGGGACACTCAGACAGCTGGAGGCACAAAAGGGTTCAGCTTGAACCCAGCAGCTGTCTCAAGATATTACCTTACTGCTGAGTACAAAAGCACTTACCTGTCTATATTGAAAAGCTCCCTGGGACCCCAACAAAGTGACTGTTCTCACAAGGACCTTGGGCAAAGCAGAATTGCCAAAGATGAAGAACACATTACAAGCACTGTGGATCTGTTGGATTCTAGTTGGATAAATCCATTTGCAGGTGGTGAGTCCCTTGTTTCTCTGTCTACTGGAAGTACAGCACCAGCAGATGTTGCTGAAGACCTTCTGAAAGCACACACCATTGGCGAGAATGCCTACAGAACCTTCTCTGCTGAGCGTGTTGAGAGTAATCTTCCTGCAAAGCAGTTCCATGCACCACTCTCCAAGAAGAAACTGAAAACATTCTCCTCAATGCAGGGAAAAGCAAAGATATGCAAAACTGGGAATAAAGAAGTTATCCTCAAAGCTGATAATCGAATATTTGCCCACATGGTACTGATTGCACAGAGTAGACAGCTCAACCTGAAGGAAGTGTTATCTCATCCCCTTGGACCACTTCCGTGGGCTCTTGCTTGTGAGGAAGACTTGCAAATCCTCACTTGCCAAGCAACTGCTCAAGTTCCCATGTGTTGCTGAATCATTGCCATTAAATTCAAGCTGCGTAATAGATGGCATGGCACTTGTTCAGAAGCTGAACGGTGATGGCAAGACATTTGCTGATATTGCAGACTATGTCTTGTCCACTGTGCTAGCTGAAGCAAGTCACAGCACCCGTGTTGACATTGTTTTTGATGTATATAATGAGGCTTCTATCAAACACATGGAGAGAGTGGCCAGAGGTGCAGACTCAGGCACAGAGGTCAGACAGATCACTGCAGGGCACAGAGTTCAGCAATGGAAGAAGTTCCTACAAAGCAACAACAACAAAACAAATCTTGCTACCTTCTTGCTCAAAGAGTGGGGCAAAGAACAGTCTAGAACAAGAATCTGTGAAAAGGTTCTGTACACTACAACCAAAGATCAGTGTTACAAGCTGACCCAACAGGGAGTGCACAAGGTAGCAGACCTGTCGTCCACTCAGGAAGAGGCTGACACCCGTATGCTACTCCATGCTTGCCATGCTTCAAGGACTGGTCACAAATCTGTCATCCTTGTGTCTGATGACACTGATGTCTTGGTGATAAGCCTGGCTACCAGTGATGCACTCACATGTGACCTGTTCCTGAAGTCAGGGACAAAGAATCGCACTAGTTACGTAAACATCTCACAACTCGCTCGTGGTCTGGGTTCACAGTTGTGTCAGGCTTTGCCTGGTTTACACGCATACACAGGCTGCGACACTGTAAGTGCATTTGCAGGTCGTGGTAAAGTGTCAGCCCTAAAACTTCTTCAGAAGAATGAAAACTTCTGTTCAGAAGGTTGGGGCAGACTCGACAATGACACCTTAGTTGTATGCAGTCTTACAGGAGTTCACATGTCAAATGTACAGCTCCAAGTCCAGAATCACCAACATCAATGAAATGAGGTATGCACTTTTTTGTGCAAAGAAAGGTGTAGAATCCTGGCAGTTACCTCCATGCTCAGATTCTCTCAGGAAGCACTGTCTCAGAGCTAACTATCAAGGTGCTATCTGGAGAAGATGCCTCGAGAACAACCCTGAAGTTCCTTCCCCAGTTAAGCATGGGTGGTCTAGAGTGGACCAAGATGGTGACTTGCAGCTCTCCATAGACTGGTTCAATGTCTCCATTGGTCCACAAGCAGTACTTGAGTTTCTGTCCTGCTCATGCAAGAGGGACTGTGTCACTCCATCATGTCAGTGTGTTGCCAAAAACTTGCCCTGCACTGACCTATGCCATGCAAGACAGTGCAAAAACCAGAAGGATGACTTTGCTGATGAGAAACAATCCTATTCCTCTGATGAGGATTCCGAAGAGGAGTTTGATTAGTGTCGTGGCCTTGAATGATGCAATCTGTACGAAAATGTCATAAAATGTCATTGACCATGCCTAAAAGTCATGACCTTGACCTTTTACAGTAATGGCAATGTCATAATTGGGTTTACCACACCTTAAAACATAGGAATCCATGTCTCATTTGTTATTTGTTATACCGTTTTTTAGATTTTCAGCTATGTCAGTGTTCTGCTTAATTTATAGGCATTATTTTCTCAAACGCCATGTCTGATATAACACTGAAAATCACCCCCTCCAAATCAGATAATATGGGTAAATGATACATTTTCTGAATCTTTAGGGTCATGCCAGTATTTCAGTGTTTGGATTTTGTTTCTCTGATGCTCCCTGGTGCCACAGGATTAAAAGACAAAAGATGACTTAGGCGGAAATGGCAGGAAAATGTGTGTGATTAAAAGTTTGAAGAGCTCCAGGGTTGGCTGTACTTATCCAAAATGTTCACAAAAGGATTTAAATGAAAGCCCAGAGTCTCCCCTTTAAAATGATACCAAACATAACAAAATAAAATATTCCAATATGTCCAATATAGATTTTCAGCTGTCAGTGTTCTGCTTGATTTATACGCATTATTTTTCTCAACCTTAGTTTACATTATGTGTGATAACTCAAAACAGCTACTCTTGTCAGATGGCCATCATACATCATTGAAAAGCTGAGATTCCAGGCTTTCAGAAAAGGTATGGTAGCCTTTGCCACTTTTTCGGTAACGACCAACCCCTCTGGCTCACGGACTACATGTTTCATGATGTTGTTAGGGTCCTGGATGTTCTCCAGAGAGGACAGGGTGAGACCAATGATTTTTCCTGAGGTTTTTATGACTCTCTGGAGACTTTTCCGGTCTGCCTCTGTACAGTTCACATATATAAAATATAAAAATCAAATAGTTATATACTATACAGTGCAATCTGTGTAGAACTGAATCAGACCTGTTCATCTGTGTTGAGGTGTAATAGAAACAGACTTTTAGGTGATGGATCCTCATTCACACACACTAATACACTGTGCATGAGTGAGTGTTGTCAAATATGCAATGTAATAACTTTAAATGAATTATACTGACAATAGACTTTCATCAGAAAACTTTATTTCATGGCAATATTCAGTTGGTTAAAATGATGATGATGAACAGTTTCAGCTTTACATTAATGAGATCTGTTTTCAAATGTAAAGTGCAGTACAAATGAAATGTATTATTTTTATTATTTCAGCTGATTTCTTGACCATGTTTTAGATTTAGATTCTGTTCAATAAGCCTTGTGAAATATACAAAACATGCTTATCTTTTAATACTACACCAAAAACAGGCCACATATCAAGAGAGACTTTTCAGTTATAAGACATAAGAAATGAAGACCACAGTGCCACCTGCTGATTCTTTTGTGTAAGTCACACACTGGACTGGAGGAGACTCAGGTTAAGAATAACTGATAAAGATGTCACTGCTCTAAATGTGGTCAACCAATCAAAGGTTAGACTTGTGTGCAGCTTGCAGAGAGACCAAATTCATACAGCAAGTAAAGTAAAGTAGTCATATTGTCTTTTCCAAAATCAGCTTTACAGAGACACATTATATACAAAGCAGTGCTAATAATAGTAAGTGATGTTCACTGAAAACATAACACTATATCATATGGATAGTACAAATGAGAATAAAGACAAGAATAAATCTGTCTTAACAGGCAACATGTAACAACGTGTGGAAGTTCATTCTTGACTTACTTCATTTGTTTAGGAGCTTTCAACCACATCTCAGTCTTTATCAGTGCACATACTTGGCTTAGGTGTCATCACATGAACTGCAGGTTACACCTCAGACCTGCAAACTCAACACTGATCTCATCAATGACCTGCCAGTGTCAGTCAGTGGGACGTACAGGACATCATATTCAGAATAGTGAAGATTTTGGGGAAATGAAGGACTGGGACCCTCACATGGGCAGCTGCTGTTTGATGTCAGCATCCACAACAACTAACCCAGGTGAGATATACAACAAACCTCAACGTTGATCAGATCATCTTACTATGAGAATTGTGTCTTGATATCACTGATCTCATGTATAAAGGGATAAATGAGCTGTCATGTGCTCACTAACATGAACATGGAACATTTTTCTCATTATCACTTTTTTTGTTTTTCCTCCTCCAAACAGTGTACCTACTGTTCTCCAGACCCAATTATTTAGCAGAACAGATGTCACCTAATTGATTACAGAAGTCAACATGTTGATTATTATTAATATTATTTTATTGCTTAGTCCCAAACATTCTTCTTATTTATGTTTCCATATAAAGTATATCAAGAACAAATAAAACCAGTGAATATGGCTCAAGAGAATGTGAGGGTTTCAACTTTGTTTTGTAACTGTCAAACCAGCAAATGAAATACATTGCTGTTGGGTTTATAATGACAAAGAAGAATCTATCAATAGTAATAATTTGGGGCTGCAAGGTTTTTTTTTATGGTAAGTAAATAAGACAGAGTGGAAGATACTAACTCCATTATCCTGCAATGGCAATGCATATATAGGGAAGTACAAATGTGGTCATTCCCACACACATTGGAGAGTGGAGAGGGGGAAGGCAGCAAGTTTTGTGGCAATTAAATATATTCTATGTATACATAAACCCTCAAATACTGTTCATATTCTCATAATTAGTCTCTACACCAATTCACATTCATAAATTCACCAATAGTCATTAATCAATGTTTTATTAATCCTTAATGAAGAGTGTATTCTATTTATTTATGGTGGAAAAAAAACCTTCACAATCACTATTTTATGGTCCAGGAGAACATTTTATAGAATGTGATGAATAGAACATGTTTGAATACTGATTTCCTGATTTCCAAATTTGGACATTTGCATATATAAAAATGTGTATCAGCTACACAAAAATAAAACAAATGATGCATTTTATTTCCTTTTTTGTATATTCAGGGTCACATTAGGAGAAATGTGTATAAGGTGTTTTTACAGCTCTCAAATGTAAAATGTCTCAAATTTGACCCTGAACAGTATGGAAGGGTTTAAATGTGTGAATATAGAATGATTGTTCTGTTTGATCTGAACAGCTTTACCAATCACTATTTTTTACAATCAAGAGTGCTACTCCATAACTCACAAATATTATGAGGTCCACAAGTTTTCATAAAACAGAGTTTGGAATATCTTTTAACATCAAGCAGCTCATGGAGAGGTTCAGATAGAAGTGGTGAACCTCAGGGTAAGCCATAGGTTAGATCTAGTTAAAAAAGAAAAGAAAAAAAGAAGCTCCTCCAAGATTGTATGCCATCATAAATAAATCATTAAATATTCTTATCCTCTGTCGTCGCAAAGATCTGATGAGACATGAATACATTAAATACTCCACTGAGAGAAGGAAAGGTGTACCACCAGCTGGACTTTAAGTTGTACTAACACAATAAGCAGCTGTTGATTTCATCAGTGGAGGAATAATAAGAATAACTGCAATCCTCTATCTATTGACTTCAGTATCCAGTGTTGAAAGAAATACTTAACTTCATTAAAAGTATCAATGCCACACTGTAATCCTGGATTTAAGTACTACTAAAGTAAAAGTATCAATGCCACACTGTAAAAAAAAAAAGAAAAAAGTAAAGGTCCTGGATTTAAGTACTACTAAAGTAAAAGTATCAATGCCACACTGTAAAAAAAAAAAGAAAAAAGTAAAGGTCCTGGATTTAAGTACTACTAAAGTAAAAGTATAGAGATAACACCAGTTCATTTTACTTGATGTAGCTCAAAACATCAGTGGTGGATGTTTGATTAAAATGTGGCTACAGGAAGCTACAGTGTGCAGACCTTAATCTTTCTTTGTGACTAATAACTATATTACATTAGTACATTATAAATACTAATGAAGCAATAAATCACTATCATCTTATTGTACTTGGTCACATGATACATCTTCATATAATACAGTAGGTCAGATAGGAAACAAGAAAACACAGTTCTGTTACATTTTCCAAAGGTTTTTTTAATCTTTGCATTTTGGTAAAATATTGGAGTTATTTATTTATTTATCTTTGGTGAAATCACAAAAAACTCATAAACACCTGAAACCTGATAAATAGACACAAATACACTGAGTGTTTATGTAAGGGCAGGAAGCACTGGTTTCATCTTTAATGATGCAGTGTGATGTATAACCTTATTATCATGTTATTTTTTGTGAAATGTTCACCTGAAAAGTAACTAAAGCTGTGAAATAAATGTAGTAGAGTAGAAAGTATTTATTTTAGAAAGTAGTGGAGTTGAAGTATAAAGTAGCATCAAATGAAAGTACACATAGGGTGGATTAGGGTAGTGTGGGACATTGACTAATTTGGGACAACTAAGCTTTTTCTATCAATTATTTTAAAGCTTAGTAGAATATGTGTACTGTGTATGTTATATTGTTTAATATTTCACATGTGAACCTACTGGCTACTAGTTTTTTAATCTATCTGATGAAGAAATCAAAAAAACAATTGTAGGCCTGTTGTGCACATTTCAAAATGTTTTGGCAGATAAGGCTGCTTTGTATAAATCAAAGTATTTCTAAGCCTAAAAACGAGTGAAAATTAATATATATGCCGTTTTCCTTTTGAGCGTAATATCTAAAAATTGTCTTCTGATTTAACAAGAAACATCTTGAAGATTTCATAATGATATAAGGTGTTGGATAAGGTGGTGGATTCATATGTAAATATTACATTTACTACTGTCCCACATTACCCTAATCCACCCTACGTCACAACTGTAGTCTGCTGAATTTCAGTGCATGAGTAAATGTATGAAGTTGCATCACTGCCAGTGTCTATAGAATGCTGGGTAATGATATCTACAAACTCACAGGTGGGGGGAGAAGGGAGGAGGGAGTGGATGTGATAACTGATGCTGCCACAGCGGGGCGCTGTAAACCAGCTGCGCTCATGGAGGCATAAGCAGCTGACAGTGAAGGGGAGAACTGGAACTTTACATAAAAGTTCACACTGGCAGAGTACCGCACTGATGCGGGTCAGTAAATCCTTCTCAGCAGCGTCAACAAGTTTGTGAAAAGTCCAACTGGACTGGGATCTGTTAGTATGGGAGACACTGCTCCAACACAAGGGGTTGCTTCATGGTGAGCTGCGAACTCTTCTGAGACACATCTAACCTGACACAGCAGACCAGCAGCCTGATGGATCATACGGGGATCGCCACAGACCTGGCCGGGGAGCACAGGGGGGCCGCCCGCACAGAAGCCGAGCCGAGTGTCGGAGATGATCCGGAGCAGCCCAACCCTCTTACCTGTCTACCGGACAGATACCGGACCGCCAAATCCAGCCTGGCAGCGTACCTGCTCTGCTGGGCTCTGCTCCGATGGTACAAGGTAACTTCTTTCCTTTAAAAGTTGCCTTTCACATCGGTTATATGTCAGTGGACTTTAATAACAGATACAAGAGAGCAAACACAAAGCACATTTTAGATGAGTAGTTATGAATTGTATATGGAACACAGTTCACTGCAGTTAACATACATGTGGTTATAACAGTGAAGTAGTATTGTAAAGTGTGTGTTCAGCTCAGCTTTGAACTCACTATCTAATGATCTGTCCACCTGGCTGCAGGGAATCAATCAATGTGTGTTTCAACTGTTCAAATGATAAAATACATTTTAAACTGAGCAAACTGAGGCTACTGTGCGTTCATTGACTCCAGCTGCTGAAGGAGCACATCAACTGATTTTTATCAGTGTGATGATTTTTGTCAGCCACAGAGACAGATCCTGTCTGGTGCTTATTTTATCCATGAACAGTTTCCCATAGCATATAACAATACTTCTACAGTTATAGAGGACTTCATCCACATCCACTGCTCTTTTGTATCCTTATATACTTAAATCAGGAGTTCATTTGGTAAATGAATGTGATGTGTTCTGAACTGTATGAACTTTATACAGGATAATGACAAGAGGACAGAGTACTAAAATACTCTGTCAGAGGTGTCTGATGTCTGTTTTCTACTTTAGCAACCGTGTTGCTAAGATAGCAAACAGAAACACAGAACACATCAAAGTATTTTGCAAAGCACTAGAGTATCTGTGAGTCTGTTGTATGTCAGGAACTGTGTATGCAAATGTAAACACATGTACACAGACATGGAGGTAGGATACTTTACACCACACTAGTATACCCTTAACTCAGAAATCATCAACATTGAGTGGATATTTCTCCATCCAGTGTAAAGCTATAAAAAGTGTAGATTCTTCTGAAATTCTCTGAGATGTTTGGAATTATTGACCAGTCACAAACCAGTATGTATCACATAGAATGTTTAATATCTTTATAACTGACGGATGTTCTTTCAGTAGATGAACCAGTTTAGAGCAGGTGAACCTCATCATGACAAACAATTGTAAAGGCCAAATCAAATTAGCTGCCAGAAGTCTTTAAGGGTGTGCACAGCATTTACAGCGAGTCTGTTGCCATGGCTGCAGAGCCCCTATATAAAACACAAAATGACCGATTGCATAATTATTCTGTCCTTACAGTACCGTGCAGCATGTTGTTTGTAGACGGTTTCATGGAGCAACAGCAACTTAGTTATTTTGCGGCTAAAAACTAAATCTAGGAGAAGAATATTCCAAACAAATCTTCAGCAAGGCGAGAAAAGAAATGAAACATTGAGTCCAAGAGGGAACAGTCTGTTGTCATAGCTCCTGTGTTCCATCTACTGAAGTCCTGAAAGGTCATTTTTAAACTTGTCTGGAAAAAATAAGAACTTGTTCACACAAATTGAGCCGGTTGAGCAGGTTCTGCTATGTTGTTGCAGTGAGTGTCAACAGAATTCTTGGAACTGTTTCCCACAAATTATTTACATATAGCTATTTTTTTGTAGTTATTTACATGCATTCAATAACTGCTTTCAGGGACAAAGCCAGAGGAACATATGTTTGATCAACCAGTGTTAAAAAAAAGGAAGGTAAGAAGGAAGGTGAAAGGTTTACAGCAGGGGTTCCCAACCTCTTTTTTGTAACCCCTCAAATTGAACAGATAACTGCTTGTTTCTCCTCATATCACAGATCATTTTCTTAATGTGAACATAAATTGAGACAGATTGTTTCATGAAGGAATTTTAACATATAATGGTCTAGTATTTCACATGCAAAAGAGTCAAAAGTAGGCAGATGTTTACAGGTGTTTTCTTCAATCCTCTTACCTTGAAAATTGGGAATATTCTGCTAATTCAGTTCAGAACCTGAGTTAGCCTGTTGCAGGATGTTTAGAAGAATCTGTCATGTGTTTTCATTGTACTGTATTCAGTGATGTCAACGCTGTAGTGCACCATTAAAGTTTGCCGTGACTCACTGCACATTGATTTGACAAAACCATTAGCAAGCTTAATAAGATAAGGGCGTATCTCAGGTTGAGGGTTGATCCTCTGGGTGAAGCACGTCCATGGACTTGGCTCATGTTCTCGTTGTTGCCGTGCTGACGACACGGACAAGCAAAGTCATGTCTTGAATCTGCCTGCAGGCTTCACTCTGTTCAGCAGCTATGGTGGTGTTCTGGCTCACACCTAGCTGATCAGACTGATCCACCTCCCCAACACACTGTTGGATTCCAAGGTTCAGGTCATAGATGTCTGCAGGCATGCAGCATGTACTCTTTTCTTCACTGATTCACAGGTTTCTGAGTGTGAATACAACTTCTGTCAGTCTTCATTTAAACTGACCTTTTTTGTTGCTGTTTTTCAGCTTGTAGTGGAACAGAAGTGTTGGCATGCTTTAAAGAAAGTACTTGTTGAACTGTCAAACAGTGTCTGTCATCTTCTCTGCACACGTCTTTCTGATGGTGGGTCTGTGTGCGGCAAATTTTGTACCTTTTAGAAACTGACAGTCTGAAAATCATGCCCACTTTCCACAGTGACTGGTCAGGTGTGTGGAGGTGAGGAAGTGAGCAGGATTGGATTATCTCTCTCAAGTCCTCTTTTGCCTTAAGACATGTTTGCATGACAAGTTGTAGAAACTTGAACATACCTTGGCCCTCAAAGTGCTTACCAGTGAAACTGTATATGTGGGTGGTGTGCAATTACAAGAGAGGTTTAAATCATGTCCTTCAGAGTTCATTGGACCAGTAAAAAGTGGGCATGGCTTAGCAAATATAGTGTGATGTGGAACTGCAGACAGAAACAAAGCTGGATTGGACTGTTGGCTTCCACACATAGATCCCTCACCTGTTGCTGGATCAGGTGCAGTTTTATATGATGGGTAGGGATATATATTGCTTGAAACTGATCAAAGATGAAACAATAGTCTTGTTTCAGGTATAAAAGCAACGTGACGGCTATCAATCTTTGACAAACCAGAACAGAGCTTATCATCTGAGAGTTGAGTATTTTGGTGCTTCTCATCTCATCACACAATTCCTTAAACATATTGAAACCTCATCATCAACAGCCAGAGAGATTTAACAGGACTTTATTAGACATGCTATGGGGCAGCTGTGTCTCAGGAGGTAGAGCGGTCGTCCACCAATTGGAAGATTGGCGGTTTGATTCCAGGCTCCTCCAGTCCAGATGCCCATGTGTCCTTGGGCAAGATACTTAACCCCAAATTGAATGTGTATGAATGGTTAGTTTCCCTATGATGAGCAGGTTGGCACCCTGTGTGGTAGCCCTTGCCATCAGTGTATGAATGTGTGTGAATGTGACATGTAGTGTAAAAGCTTTGAGTGGTCATAACGACTAGAAAAACGCTATATAAGTACAGTCCATTTACCACTTACCTTATTATTGCCAGCTTTGAATTCCACTGAATTGTCCGCAGCTCAGCAAGAAGACCCTCGTACGGGGGAAATCTGTTCAGCCTTCTTGATATTTCAAAAGTTGATAGAGCAAGACATCTTACCACATCCTTACTTATGAGACAATGTGAAAAGCCAGAGTTAAGAGACAACATATTGTACAGAGTCACTGCCACCACCTCCACATAGGACTCGTCATTTATTTTGCCAAGTACAGGAAGTTGGTGATTAAGTCCCTTCATGATGACATTTGGGATTTGACAAAACATACGAAGAAAGACTTTACCTAGAATAGTTGCTCCATTGTCACACAGGCAAAGCAATGGATCCATCAATCTATGTATGTATGGATTTTCTTTCCATTGAGCCAGACTCAAGTAATACTGTAAATGTTGGACATAATTGACTACATACCAGGTAAACTCAAGCCTTTCCCACAAAGGATCAGAAAGTGTCTACTGTTGATGAAGTGCTATGGAAGATGGACTTAATACATTATGACCTTCCAAGAAGGATGCAAAGTGATCAAGGGAGGGAGATTTGAGAGTAGTTTAATATATGAGCTACAGACCATGCTTATCATCAACAGCCAGAGAGATTTAACAGGACTTTATTAGACATGCTAGAAATGCTTGATACAAAGAAGAAGAACAAAAAACTGGTGCAACTCTTAACTAGCTAGCAGCTAACTAGCCGAGCAGCTTGAATTACTCTTGCCCGTTGGATCCAGAGAGGATACGGCTGAGGAGGTCATCACATTGCTTCTGGACTTGGTCGATATCCCAGGACATTGTGGAGTTTTTTTTGGCATCAGCCTTGTTTTTGGCATCAAATTCATTCACTGTTTTTTGGAAGGAACTCAGGAGCCATGAGCTGTGAATTTACTTTGGACAGAACGGTGCAGTGCTTTAACCCTGGCCGAACAGATTCACTCCTCTGAGCTCAAACATAAATATAACATAGACTCTCACATACTGTACACACACATTTGAACAGAGTCTCACAGCAGTTTGTGAAATAGTCATCAAACTTAATCTATAGATTTGTGTACATTGACACAGATTTTCCTTTTTTTTTTTCTCATTACACCCAGCACACCCTTCCAACTTATGTATTTTAATCAATAGATTAAATTTCGTTATGATTTCATGAACTGCTGTGAGACTGGGTTGCACATTTTGTGGGAGCAATTCAATTTGTTGTTCACAATGTAAACATTAATACACTGAAATTTCAAACTTATATTTGGACGTCTGCCTGATTTGTGGTGGCTGTGTGTGTTGTCTTTGTACACAGGTATTTCTGCATTTAATGCTATATTTTCAATCCCTGAATGAAACCTTCAGCCCTTGGTGTTTAGTAGCCTATTACCTGGATCATAAGCATCCTAGACCAGTTATCTGTGGCTAATTACACTTTCATTGTCATTTCTATGAGGGTTATTTTACTGTTACTTTGTCATGGCAGTTTTTGAAGCAGTGTGAGCCGATGGTGAAAGGATCACATTTAAAAGTACAGCTAGTTTGAATTGCCCACTGGAGGGAGGTTCTTCATAGTTTAAGCTCAGTGCTGACATCTCTCCCATTTATTCTGGTATTGCCTGGTTCTTCCCCTTGCTCTTTTTTTGTTCAATATTTTATGGCACCAGTATGGCTTTATAAGCACCAGCTTGAAGTGATGCTTCATGCAGACACGGCCTAGTAATACTGTAGTATTTGAGCAATTTATTGCCTGTGACCACCCTCATTTTAACACATTATTTAGTGTTATGTTCATTTTATTGTGTCAGGGGGCTGTAGGTCTTCATGTGGAATTCTGATTTCTGTGAGCATCAAAGCTCCACAAACCCACCATATGTTACAGTAGCTGCGTCTTAAAACAGTGTAGAGTTTTATAAGAGCGCCAACAAGCCTTTTTATGAGGCTACACTGTTTCCTTAGCTGCTGTTGAAACTTAAAACTGTGACTGGCGTTCATTTGAGACTGTCACCATGTGTGTTCAAAGCAGCTGTGATACAAATAAGCCACATTGTGACCTAATTAAAGGATTACTCTAGCTAAAACAGACATTTTTTAAAATGTAACACCTCTGTAGGTTTTGGCTCTTCTGTCAGTCAGTTTGGATTCATGGCATAAATACATGTAGCATAGTTTTCATAATGGGCTGATAAGTGGGTTGTGATGCAGAAATGGTTTGAGGTTGTTTTGATGCTTTTTATTTCTGTGACAATGGGTTCAAATTCACTGTAATCCAAATTGACTACAACATTTGATATACAAAACATAGGATTTTTGTCAAGTATTTATGTAATCGTTAATCTTATGAATGTCTTACAAAGATACCTATTAATCATTGTGTCTTACTTTTTTTTTCCCTCCCCAGAAACTCAGATGCCAGTCAGCTGTGCCACAGGTAAGAATACAAAAGAGAGAGAATTGTCTGCTTCAAAATTCACTTTCTTCAAGCCTTTATCTGTAATCTGTATTGTCCCGCCTTGTTTTCCTTGGATCTACAGTGGCTGTGCCTGAAATAGCACACTTTACAGTTTAAGCCTCTGTATAAACCTGTTAACAAAACCTGTTGGAACACTGTTGATGGCTACATACAGTTTTTTTTGTTGAAAACACCAGATCACTCAAACCCATAAATGCCAACATCGCCTACACCTAAAATATCTTTGTTGTCCATTTAGTAGATTTCAGTGGCAGTATGTGCCAGAGCAGGTAAACTCTACACTCAAAGAATGTCAGGAAACCTCCAGTAACACAACCAAGGCCCTAATGTTATGGCATGTTTACACTGGCCTGCTTTAGCTTCACTGTGCCAAGCCCTGATCACATGTGTATCCACTGCTGTGAGTAGGTGCACTGACCTGAGCTGTGATGGTCTTGCATGGTAGCAGCAGGGCTGAGCTGGACTAACCTGGGACAGTTTCCTCCCTCAGTCCAAAGCCATGTCTCGTGCTGTACTAATTGGCTCAATATGTGTGTGTGTGTGCTAGGAAAGAGAAATCATAATAACTCTTTTTAAATGTTGTAGCTTTCATATCTCCTAACTGAATCTCTGTTGTTTGGAGTTAAGTTTCTTTCTTATGTTCCTGGTCCTACTTTCTTACTTTTTTACTTCAATACTTCTCAGGCTATTGAAGGCCAAGCTGTACAGTAAGTTTTGATTTTAAACATGGTAATAGTTTTTTTTATTAGCAGATTTTTCCCCTAAAATGTTCAGAGGCTGTGTTCAGGCCCACACTAGCTGCATCAAAAACACTGTGTTGGTACAGTTAAGACTGGCTCAACCTCTGCTTCAAAGCAATGCAACGTTTGACATACAAGTGCACTTCATTTGTAATATGAATGGCCTACTCTGTGATGATGTTGTTTAAAATGATTGTCACTGTGATAACTTTACACATTTGTAAAATCCTGTATAATATGCAGGGTTTTATTTAGAGATCTATTCAAACTCATAGATCTATTTCTCACACTGCACTTATTGCATCATCATGTACTGTTACATCAGTACCTGTAACACACATCAGTACCTGTAACACACATCAGTACCTGTAACACACATCAGTACCTGTAACACACATCAGTACCTGTAACAGAATGTTTTTTAAACACAGTTTTTATGTTTTCTATCTGTGAACATTTATACATTACATTACAAACTATACAGTCACTTTGAAGATTGTTAAAATATGTACCTGATGAACATGTCACACAGATAGTTTGTGTGAATGATGCTGAGGGTGTTCCTAAAATCACTCTTCTTAAACGGAATGTGTAGCCTCACTAACAGTGTGAGGAGCAGGATCAGGAATAGCACACATTGGCAGCAGATGCTAAAAACAAATCATTACGCAGTGTGTTAGAAGAAGAGTTAGCCTTTGAGGTTCACCATTTACCTGGTTTAACGTTTTCTGGTTCACTGCTAATGTGCTTTTTATATGACTTCTGAAAGCCCACATGACTCAAGCTGCCTGCTGAGTAGTTGAAACCATATGGCAGCACAGGCTACTTATATTGTTGTGGCGCTCTGTGAGTCTTTGGCATTAGTTATGGTAGTCTGTGTCAGGAGAGGAAATAATTATTCTGAGCAGAGACTCTTAACCCTTACATACCATTCATATTCTGAGCAGCTTAATTATCCCTTTATAATTAGAATTAGTGCCTATATCAAATTTTGAGCCACAAATGTATCACGTGTTCATGTTTTGTTTAGATTTGACACTATTACAGTGAAAATACATTCACAGTCACACTATATTATGATCTTATGTTATCTAAAATAAGAACATAACATAACATCATTATTTCTGTTCATTTACTGAAAGTGAAGGATGTAACAACATTTGAATGGTAGGCTTCACGATAACCTTTAAAAATGTGCAAAAATGTAAACCAGGTGCACAAAAATAAAATAAATGTTTCTTATATTTTAGGCCACTATACGAAAAGTATTAAAATTGCAGGCTTAGATAATGTAATTTACGCTTTTTTAAAATTGCTTTCAAATGTCAAAATGGGTCAAATTTGATCTGAACAGTATGAAAGGGTTAAAGATGCTTGTCAGCCAGCTGTTGTTACATATTGTTGTGTATGTGGCCTATTTATACAACTATGTTATTAATAAAAACAGTAGAAAGGGGAACTAAGTTTTATGGTTGTTTTACATCCCCCCCCCCCCCCCCCCCCCCCTCTTATTGTGTTATTGGTGCAAGCAAATGAAATCTCCAGTACTGTGACCCACACTTGAACCTGGATAACCCAGCTCATACAGTGTGTCTGTCAGTGGTCCGCCTAGCAGTTCCCCAGAGGAGCAGAGCTTATTGTGTCTTCATGCCACACTTTGAGGACACAGTGTGAGGAAATGCTAGCAAGAGCTCTCTCTGTAATTTACATGTGTTAAGTCTGGTTCACTGTGGAGCTCAGAAACCACAGAACACAACAGTAATAGAACTGTAGGTCTGTCTGGACGTGCTGCTGTCACTGCTGCTGTTCAGCTGGTACTTCTGGGTCTCCACAATTGCAGACTGGGATTAACATCAGAAGTCTAGAAAGTAATGCGTAGATGCCATGATGATGTTTGTGTGTTAATGTTAAAAACAAATAGGTTGTTGTGAGTTGACTCAGAGAAATAGAAGTCTTAAATCAACCTGTCAAACATGAATTACTGCTCTGAGTAACCACTACCACAGCTTCTGTGTGATAATAGTGTCAGGACGGATGTATTGGTATCAATGGGTTGTTGTTAACTTGTTGCATCAAGTATATCCACAGCGTATGAGTCAACAGTGTTTCTTTTTTTTTTGTTGCATTCTTCAAATGAAAATGGTGTGGGTGTGTCGATTTCCCACATCTATTTTTTTTCTTTTTTTTTTAAACTTAAGAATCAATGCTTTGAGTTAAAAAATAGTTTGGTCTGGAAAAACCTCAAACCCAGCAACTGTGCAGTGGATCCAGAAGTCTGCACAGACGAGCCTTTTTCTCCTGGCGGCTGTATGTCTTCTTTTCAGTGGCAGTAGCTGACAGTGCTGCACTCACTATGTTTGTGTCTGAAGGCATCTCAAAGGACTTTGGGCATCTAACCCTCCCAGGATGACACTGGTGCCAAGTTCTAACAGTCACCTTCTCACTGGGCCACTTTAATAGGCCAGCAGAAAGGAGCACAGCGTGGGCCTGTGTCTGAACATCCCAGCAGATTATCAGTGTCATGGATAGTGTGAGACTTCAGCTTTTTTAATGGGAATCAACTCAAGTTCACATCATTCAGCTGGCCGGTGAGCTCAAGCTTTTTTGTGTTAACAGTTTTGGTATAATATATCAGTATAATTTGATTCACAGTTTACATTTGATTTGAAAAGCAGTAATATCAGTTAATAAGTTAATGTCTTAAAGGAAATATCTGGTGATGTTCTATCAATTTCTTGTGTCAACAAATCTCATGCAGAGTCAAACCAACAATGAAGTATGAGGCCTTTGGCTGGAAGTCTAGTTTATTTTTTTGCACTACTGTGATAAAGGACCTTCATTTACCAATTAGGTATCCGTTGGATTGGCTTCAATCATTTTCTATCTATATAACCAATAAGAATTGTTCACTGTTTTAAGGAACCTCAGGAACTAAAAATAGTTTTTTGTCTGTTACTCCTCTTTCTTCTTTTTGCATTTTGAAGCTCTACTTACAACCTGGTTACGATCCACCACCGCTAAATGGTAATACTGGTAATTTTCCCCTGGTCTTAAGATTTTGTTCAGGAGTGTATTTCTGTTTTCTTCTGTTTGATGACTCTGTGCTCGGCTCAGTTGGTCTGGGTATCTGTCTGGATCTGTCTGTCTTTTATAGTCTGCAAGCTGGTTTAACTGTTATTATGTTAATACAGTTTAAAATGAATGATTTATTTTTTAAATTAATACATTTTATTATTAAAATCATATCCACATAAATTCACCTTTCTCTAATCAATTTTCTAATTGATCTTATTTTAGTGTTTTGGTAACCAAGGGTTACACTTGCAAGTGACATCACCTTGTTGCACACACTGGGCTACACTGGTGCTCATTATATCTATGATATCTGTCAGTGGTCTTCACAGAATTTTAAGGTTTGATGATGATGATGATGATGATGATGATGATGATGATGATGATGATGATGATGATGATGATGATGATGATTGAATGGAATTGAATTGAATTGACTTTATTGTCCACCTTAGTGGAAATGTGTCTTTGGCTTCCTCCAGTACATTAAACATAGAAACAGTACACACCATATCATGAAGACATTAAAAACATACACCAACACTACACAACATAAAACAACAACAACAACTGACAATTGTGCAAAGGAGCAGGAAAACAGCAGCAACCTGTTAAAAGGTGTCTTTAAAAGTAGTACATTCAATGCTTGTATAGCATAAGGGATGAAAGACCTGTTGTGTTGATGATGATGATGAAGTCTTCTACCAACATATTTCTGTTTTTTATGCTAGATTCTGCAACCTTTAGCAAAGTTAAGGATTATAACATTTATTATAACAATTGCATTTTTTGGGGGTTATAAAACCTCCAGCATAGAGATGACATACAAGTAAGCTTTTATCTGTTATCTTATCTAATATTACACTGTTGGGGAGAGAAGATGTGATTGGAACAACAGATGCTTGTCTGGTGGATCCAGTCTTTGGCCCTGATGGGATAATAATCTGTTTGTAATGCATCACCATGTACCTCAAGTGGAGTGCTAGCTAGAATTACAAACACAGCTTTACAAACAGCGTAGGGTTCCTGGACAGCCCTGCCCAGCTCTGCCCCCCCGCTCTCTCTCTCATGGGCTTCTCTTGTGTGGTTGGACTGCCTTTAGTTGAGGCTGCTCTGGAGATCTGGATTCTTGTATGAGGAATGGTCTGAGTTATACCTCTGTTTGCCTGTATCAGCCAACACAAGCCACCGCAGGATGTTATCAGTTCCAACATGGCACAGGTGAGGCTATTTCATTCTATTTGAACGTGGGAAACGGCTGTGAAGGAGAGGGAAGAGGAGTTCAGGTCCACAGAGTCTTTTTATGTGTTAACAGTAGGAGATTGTTACGTAACGAGCAGCCTCATTAGTTCCAGTTTGTTAGATTTGTGTTGTCTTTGTCCAGCCGGGGCTCCACAGGGTCGTGCATACTATCTGATGGCCAGCTGAGCTCTGACAAGTCCTAGAACCAAAACATATATTCTGCTTCTTCTTAAACCAACACAGTCACAGTCACAAGAACATAGGAATAGAACTGAGGCTCTGAACTTGAAACCTTCTTCTATGAGTTGTGTGGAATTTTTTTAAGGATCAAGGAATTAGGCTAAAAGCTTTTTCTACAGTTGCACAGTCGTAAGCCACTCTGGATTAAGGCCTGCAGCCCACCCTCACAGAGCTGTAAAGCAGGAAGACCTGCAGCTTGGAGAAATACTTTCACTGCTGACATTTCCCATTTGAAAGGCTTCTTTAAAATTCCTCAATACACACAAGATAATGTAACAATACATAGTTTTATTTTTAACATCAGCTTGAACTATTTTGATTTTGTTTTTGAGAAATCATGTTGGATCCTTCAGTTTGGTAGATGTCATTATATACTATAATACCCATAATACCTACCTCAACCTCTGTTGTTATGAAGAAGAAGCCAGTCAGCAGTGTGAGTCAGAGGTGTAGTAAATTCAGAGTGCTTTGTCATTTATAAAAATAGAGGATAAGTATTACTCCCATCTGACTGTGATGCAAGTGAGCAGTGCTACTAAAGCACAAGGAAGTAAAAACTATGCAGGAGGAAGGAGCAGATTCTTCCCAAACATCACTTCTTCACTCGTCGATGGTTCTTTACACTGCTTCAGTTTCTACTAGGGTTGAGAATCTTTGGGAATCTCACAATTCTACTCTATTTCAATTATTTGATGTCTGATTGGATTCAGAATTGATGCTTGATTTAATGAAAAGAAGGGGGCACTATATTCAGTCTCTTCCTCCAGTATACTGTGTTCCACACATTCACTGGTGTCAGTCCACTGAAATGCAGTGTGAAACATTGCTGGCAGATAAAATAAATGTTTTTATCTTTAAAGTTAACAGCATTAATGAATGACTGAATGAATTTGAAAGCATACTTCTCCCACCTGTGTGAGAATAACAATATAAGGAGAAAGCACAGTGCTCTGCTGTGTTATTATTAACGTCATGTCTCGAGCAGTGGAGAGTTGTTGAGGTGAAACAGACCAAGTTATTTTCTTCACTTCAAAGTTGGTTTAAGTAGTTTAATGCTGCAGTGTGTGTTGGTCAGCAGTTTTTATTTATCAATGCTGGAGTTTGCTGCTCCTCTCCACTAACATACGTTTCTGAGTGACAGCAGTAAAAGGTATATATTTCTATACATATATACAATTTACTCCACATTCATTTAGTCATTGATCAAAACAGGCTTACAACCACTGCCTTATTTGAAGATGAACTACAAGAAAAGTCTAGTGTGTGTGTGCTGGCGCCTGTCCATGTGCTACTCTGCCCTCACTGATGACTTCTGCATTTTCTTTCAGTTAACATCACATTATTAAATTACATTTAGAAAATAGAGTTTGACATTTGCGAATCATTGCAGAAGGCATCATGATCCATCTAATAATCCATTTTTTCTCCTCCACTGTAGCTGCTCTAGTTGATTGGATTAGTTGAGATTTCCTAAATGATTTAAACAGTTTCATGGAGAGCTCCACTAGTCACTCACCTAACACTGTCGAAAAAAAACATATGACCCTTTCCTACTTTGCAACTCTACTTTATGAGACAGAATTGGGTCTGTACGTACCAGTATGGATGGAGTTGATACACAGTGTTGTTGTGTCTTTGCCTCTTTCAGAATGTGAGCAGACACACAAGATGGTCTGCTAACCCTCCTCAGTGTAGACCCTATGTGTGTGTGCTGGTGGGAGAACTACACACACACACACACACACACACACACACACACACACACACACACACAGTCATCAGTAAATCACCGTCTACAGGCGAAGCCGTCACATTCCTCTCAGAGGGGATGGACTGCAGTGGGGTTGGTGGGGTGATGGGGTTACAGGGTCAGGGTTTTTCCCTGGATTTTTTTGACACAATAGTGTTAAAGGCTGTAGAAGGTTCGTGGTGCTTTCAAGTGTGTGCTTAAGTGAAAATAAATCATGATTTGACAGTCAAAAGTGTTCACAGGGATTATATGTAGATAGATATGTAGATGTTGTAGACAATGTAGAAAAGTTCATAATATACTTCACACTTTGAGTTAGACAGGGAAAACCCCACAGGCTGCCGTCCAGGCTTTAACACACAGTTGACACAAGAGAGATCCTCAGGAATTTGTCTCATTTGACATCCAGCCAAGCTAAGAGGAATGGATGGCGAGGAAACACTCAGCTGTCCCATTTCCCATGCTCCTTCATTGTATCCATGGCTCTGAGAAAGGCAGTGTCTTGGCTCTGCCCTCACATGTTCTCTATCAGTGGGGTTTTTCTTGACCTCTAAATTGCTGTTGGAGAACATTTTTCAGACTTCCTTAGATTAATGATTGTTTTATTAATATTTCAACAGAATAGGTGATAGGTGATACATTTTCAGGTAAATTCCTTTGTCACATTCATTTAGACATGAAAGCAACATACTAATCATGATGTCTTCAGGTCAATTTATGACCGATCAGAACATTAAATGTGTTTATAGTTGTGCCGAATGGTCTCGCTAAAAGATGGAGTGAAAAGCCAACCTTCACAGGTGGTGGTGGTATTTGTGGGGGGGGGGGGACTAATATTTAGTCATATTAGGAAAAGTCCACTTAAAAGAAATGTGTGTATGTTGTTTTTAATCTCAAATGTAAAAATGGGTCAAATTTGACCCTGAACAGTATGTAAGGATTAAACCTGCCTCCTTCCTACCTCTACACAGCTTATAGATCACTACATGATGTGAGTGTGAACTTCAGCTCGTCTGTATCAGAGTTACAGAAAAGAGGCGTTAGCTAGACCGTCTGGCAGGCATGTTTGAAGGATACCAGCTCCTTAAGTATGCTAACATTTGCTAATCAGCAATACAGGGATGAGGTAATGTCATCAGTGAGATTCGGCAGGATTTGGCCATGAAACTAAGTATTGGGCACATTTTGAACTGCTGGTGGTGCAAGATGAAAAGTTAGGTGATCACTTATTACGTTATGACAGTTCTTCAGGGCTATCCATCCAAAAGCTTCTTGAAATAGAGTCAGAGCTTGCTCTAATCTAATGGATGTGATTGGACAGTTTACCTCTGAAGGTTGAATGGTTGATTTGTTTGATGTGCAAGAGCAGGCGGCTCAACACAGAGCATCAGTATAACAGTAAGCATATTGTTATGGTGCCAGTAGTCCTCAGAAGTCAGCAGTGATACTTTTGGCACTCAAACAAAAAGCATTATTAATCATATTGAGGCCAAAATAACATTCTTAACTAATTTAGGTGAATTCATAATATTATAGCATGGCAGAGATGGGTGCATTGACGGATCCTATAAAAAATTTACTTTGCAGATTTAAAATGGAGGAAAAATTAAAGATACAGTGTTTACTTTTTGCAGAATATTCAGATGCAGAAAGGGGAGCAGTGAGGTGTGCTGCTGTCTGTGTCTTTTTTTATTTTTTTTATTTACCACTTTACCATCACTGCCAAAGTTGGATGTCTTCTCATTCTACAGTGTCCACATATGGACTTTATATTACTATTCAAAATGCTCTACACAGATTTATGTTGCATACATCTGAATCATGGTCAAATCCACTATTTTGAGTTAGGTTACAAGACCGCATTAACATTTTTTGAGTCTGGTTCTGGGAGAAGTGGGCTATCATTAGGGCTGGTTATCACTTAAAAGATTACAATACCATTACCAATCCAAGTACCATTAAAGTGACACTGATACCAGCTGAGTACTTCATTCTATACCCATTACACATTTTATACACTGTCTTTTATCCGGTGTAACGGGCGTGTAGTGTAGACACACTTTAGAGAGTTTAGATGACATCTTGGCTGCAGAACTGCTAAGCACGCTAACTCAAATTCACCACGACTTCACCACCACAGACGGGTTGTAGCGGCTGTGGCAGTGGACCCGATATTACAACATTAGAAATGTAGCTTACCTCAGCCTCGTGGTGGCATGGGGGCTGTGCAGGTATGCAGCATGGTGAGATTTAAGAAACTAAACCTGCTTTGTTAATATTAGGAACTATTATGTGACTATTATATCATGATTATGTACACAAAAATGTCTTATTGACAACAGGACATGAACCTGTGACCTGAGTATTGAGTCCTTCATTCATTTCCTTCCTTGACCTCCAGTTCCTCACTACACTATATCAGTGTCACACAACTTATATGTCATAAACACATCTGAAAATGATTGAAATGTCCTCTCCACATTTCCTGTTTAACAGAAAGTGCCAATGCCAAATATTGGCATGCAGTTGTCTTTTGGAGAAGTTGAGAATGCTCTTAAAGGACCAGTGTGTAGAATTTAGCGGCGTCTTGCAGTGAGATTGCAGACTTCAACCAACTGAATACCGCTCCCCTCACCCCTCCCTTTCAGAGCGTGTAGGGGAACCCACAGAGGCTGCGAAACTTGCAAGAAATGCAGGATGCTCTGTCTAGAGCCAGTGTTTGGTTTGACCGTTCTGGGCTACTGTAGAAACATGGCAGTGCAACGTAGTGGCCTCAGTGGAAGAGGACCCGCTCCCTCTATAGATGTGAAGGGCTCATTCTAATGTATGCCAAAGAAAACATGATTCCTGACATATCGATTCAAAACATAATTATGAATATTATATATCATTTCTACTGATATATCCCCATAAATCTTACTCACTGGTCCTTAAAAGCACCTGGAAACAATTGCACATAGTTCAGGAAAAGAGCCAACTTAGGTGTGAGAGTGTGTTACTGTGTGTGTTTATGTGCATGGTTTACCAGCAATACCAGCAATTGGCTCCTCTGCTTCCTTCCAGCGTCTGACCACTAATTTTGGACTCACTGGTCTCCGGGCCCAGCAAGAAACACGGCTTTCAATTAGGGAGGAACAAATGTTAAAGGTGAAGCCAGACTGGGAGCAGAGTTATCCCACAGAACATGGACTCAGTCCTGGCCCTTTCCTCTTCTATTCTTATTTTGTGCCCGTCCTATTTCAGTGGCGTCTATGCTAATAGAATCCACCCAGTGCCAGTCTGACCACAGAGTCAGAGTTCCTTTGCTTATTTCTTTTCCATTTGACTTTAGCGTGCCAGCAAATACTCCTGCTTCTCACACAGCAGAGTGTATTTGGTGACTCTTGTGTACTACTTGATGCAGTGTAGGCGTTCAGTACATGGGTACATAGACTGGCTGACAAAAGCAAGTGCAATGTCTTTTGGATCCTTTGTTTGAAGGACGAGCAGATGAAGATATTTCAACTGTCCACAAAATCTTTCTACAGGTGCTGCAAACATTAAACTGTAAAATGTTCAGTGAACAATCGAAAGTGGAGGATATATCCTTAGAATAGCACATTATACCATGTGAGACACTCTGCACAACCCATTATGTGTCCATGGCAAGACACTAGTGTAAAGCTACTGTGGTCATAGCAGCAGCACTGGCAGCTTTGACCCAAATTTGACATATTCATACAAACACACACACACTCATGATGTAGTTTCTATTCTCTGAAAAGATTGAAAGTTGGTTCTTTGAAAATCAGTGTGCCTGTAGAAGATGTGTTGTGGACATCAGCTGCATTTAAAGCTTTGCAAGGTAAAACCTTCAGCTTCAGCTGTGGTGAATAAAAGTGGATATAAATGTTATGGATTGTGTCTCGGTCTCTGTAAAAGTTTATGTTGTTTCCATAGCAACATATACAACCCAGATACAGGCATAATGATATGCTGTTTACAGATTACATTTGGATTAGGCATGGTCAGTTTACTGATATTTATCACCAAGTACACATACTGGTCTAAGAAAGGTTAAGAAAGAGACAGGAAAACTGATGGAGTGTGTGCAAAATGATTAATGTGTTAAATCCATTAAAAATCTCAATAGTGATTTTTTTCATGATGATAATAATGCTGAACTCTTGCTGATGCATTTGTGGTAGATCCCACAGGACCAGCAGGTTCCCAAACCTAGATTTACTGCAGTCAGTCTGATAGTAAATTGGATAAACTCAGCAGCAGAACATGTATTAGCTGTGTGACATGTAACACATGTGTTAAACACATAATAACAATGCATGATAATGGGTATCATTTGTTACTGACTTGGTCTTCAGGCTTGTATTCAACACAAACATTCTGCTGAGTAGCAGACTGCTTAAAGGTGCTGAAACCATGACAGAGATACAATGGAAACCCAACACAGCAGCATGCAGTGTAAAAGAGGGACAGGCTCTGTCATTCTGACTTCAAATTCAGCTGAACAGCTTCAAATGATGTCACCTCAACCAACCCTTCATCCACCAGTTGTAGTTTCTGTTGTACAGTATGTCAACAGCAAAGTCAGCAGTGAGTTCAGCAGTCACCCTCACCTAAAAGTTTTTACTACTAAAACACTGCTTGTGGCTTTATTCAGACTTCACACAGTGTGCTATCTATGTAATCTAAAACCGTGCATGTGATATGCACCTCCTCCTGGCTGAAACCTTTTCATCAGTTTGAAGTGGAACTTGTTTCAGTTTGAAGAGAGGGGTGTAAACTTGATCCTTTGCTTCTGCCAAGTTTGTCTGCTTGTCTGGCTCTGTGCATGTTTTTCTATAGCTAGGCCTAGTTTCTGAGTAGAAGCAGTAAGAACAAAACCTCCTGGGAAAAACCTCCAGCCGTAGAGTGCATTCACACCAAATCCGCTAATGCGTGGAAAGGTGCAGTCCTCGCATTCATCTGAATAGGGGCAGTGCATTAATGCTTTGAGAACTAGCTTGTGAAATGGTCAAATTATTCAAGTTATATAACTGATTCACTCGTAAGTCAATCTCAGAACCTGTTGGATATGTGTCTGATGGTGATTTTGCCTGGGAGGGCAGTAGCCAGTATTTTGGGTGTTCCAGTGTAACAAGGTTCCAGTGTATCCTGATGACGGATATCTAAGACTTCCTCTTCTGTGCACCAATCATAAGCAACTTGGGATGGTCTGGACAACAATTGGGCTTATCTCTATAAACAGAGAGACACATGAATGCAGATACATTTTTTAAAAAAACAGCTAAATTGTTATCAGATGATAGCTGATGGGTTTCAAGATTACAGTTTTCTGCCTTTTTTGCTCTTCACATGGACTGTTTACCTAAATGCAACCAAAACCCACACAGACGTGATTGGTCAATACTACTTGGACTACAAATGGAAACTAAAACACTTCTGATACCAAGATTTTGTCCCATTGCCTACAGATTCTGCATTCATATGTTTTAGAATATTTGATCTCTCCCTTCTCTTTCCTATCACCAATGTAACATCCTGGTTCAAGAGGACAACAGGAAGGAGAGGACAACACGTTTTAAACTGAAGATTTATTTAACAAAATATAAGTTAACCAATGGCAATATAAAATGTGTAAATCATCAGCAGTGTATTGAGTGCTTGGATGAGTGTACAGTGAAGTGTAATGGACTAAGAAAATAAACAACTGGAAAAACAACAAACCATATGGTGACGGAGAGAGAGAGAGAGACTGAATCCACCGGCTTATAGCTGAGGAGCAGCAGGGACAGGTGATGCATCTCAGTGATGCACTTCTTGCTTCAGAAATGCCCAAACAGGAAGTCAATAGGGCTGTCACAATAAAGAACAGCAGTGGACAAAACACTGAGAGTCACCCTAAAATACAAAAGTCACTAGCCCATAGGTCATATCAGCTGTCACTCATTCATCTTAATACAGTGAGTAACTTGATGAAAAATGAAACTTGTCAGTTGCAGGTTTGTGTGTGTACTCAACCAAAGATCATTTGTAATGGATGAAGCTCTGCTCACTATCCAATCAGAGTGAGTGAGACTTCTTCTCTAGTATAACCAGTAAAATGGTTCAGACTTTATGTTGACTAATAGTTTTGAACCAGATCTTTAGTATGTGTATCAAATACTTAATTAATCAACATTGCATGTGTACTGCTGCTATGTATAGAATGTCTTTTTACTGTACTGTGTCACAAAAATGTCTATCAGGATAAATTCAGCTCTATTTGATCTCAATTGGTTGTAGCTTGAATATGCACTGGTCAGCTGTATCATTATACACATATAACTGTCAGATTGGACTGACTATCTTAATATACTCAATAATAAAGGTTTGGAATCTGGGCCAATAAAAGGCTTGAATTAGGACATCGTGAAATTGTATATAGATACAGTCTTCCTTGGCTCAGAGGAAGACCTGATAGGGAGATAGTCAGTACATATTCCAGAGTAGCCACACAGCCAAATACTGATGTACACAGTATTTAAAATATACACTTAGTCACATCTGCACTGAGTCTGATCTTGTGTATTTTGTCCTTACATATACTGTACATGGTGGAGAAAAAATATCACAACACTTGGCAATTTTAAATTCAGTCCAACACAACAAAACTATAAAGTGCAGCCTCAGGAATGACCAGGGCCGGACTCTGACTCAATGTCAACAACAAAGAATAACGTGTCAAAATGTATCACAGTAAATGTTGCATTACAATATGTGGGGGCTCAAATTCTATGGATCCCCTCAGTGGAGGCACAGACAGAGGGAAGCTGACAGCATGCTATCATGTTTGTAAGATACGCTTATCCGGCACATCCATGACATCACTTGTTTGTTTGAGTGTGAGCCAGGGCTTTGGAGTAGGACTGGGTTACTTTGATCCACCTCTAACCCAAATTCTTCCTGCAGCTGAAAATAGAGAGGAAGAGAAAGGGGTCGGAAGGCTGGTAGGCAAGCAGAATAGAAAGAGGGAGAGCCAAAGAAAGCATTCCTCACAAAGGAGGATGAAATGAGCCAGAGGGAGCGTAATGACTGACTGACTGCTTTTCTTTTTCTGGACCTGTGGTTTTTCTGCCTGGTCATTAGGTTTCTCTGGCCCTCCAGGCCCGGCAAAACAACTCTGTGTGTGTGTGTGTGTGTGTGTGTGTGTGTGTGTGTGTGTGTGTGTGTGTGTGTGTGTGTGTGTGTGTGTGTGTGTCTGTGTGTGTGTGTGTGTGTGTGTCAGTGTGTGAGAGAGAGACAAAGAGATAGAAAGACAGCAAATGAGTGAGTCCGGTCCAGTGAGGGAACAGAGCATGACTGACATGATTTCTTTGTATTCTTTTGACAAGTTGGCAACAAGACCTCTCTGAGGAGGATCCTGTCCAATGAATCCAGTGAAAGATCACACTGAGATTCATTTTCATGCATTTGGATGAACATAGATTTACACCCTATGTTAATGAGCTCTGCTCCACTGGCTCTCAGCTTGGTTTTTAGAGAGATGGAGCTTCTCCTCTCACTATTCAGGTACTGTTGACAATATCCAGTAGATACACACTGTCAGCTCCCATTAGAGCTGAGACCACACAGGCTGACCAGTGTTTGCCTTCTGCTACGGCTGTCTTTATTTGTCACATGTGTGGTACCCATAGATCATGTGCACAAGTGACTTCCGCTGGCCGAGCTGGTTACTTCCGGTTTAGCCCTCTGGCTGACTTGAATGGGTATTAAACAATTAAATCGTTAGCCTCTTCTAGACTTTCAAAATGTGCTTAAACCAAATGGATCAAGTTCTGATAGTGGAACGAGTTGTTTCACAGAGATATGACACTGAAAAAATGTATTCACTGTTTTAAAGGTATCTCTTTCACAATGTAAGTCTGTGGGTCCAATAGCATCTCAAAGCCCAGCGCTCTTCCTTGGGGCTTGGTTTTGACTCTTCTTCATGCAGTGTTTTTGCCTCACCTTCAACTCTCCAGCGCCCCTCTGAGGAGGTTTTTGAGTTTCTCTTTTGGCTTTGTACAGCTGAATGTCCATGTGTTTTACACACCATATCCAGTCATCTCCCCATGGTTAAAATGCCACCTGGAACACCACATTTAATTACTGTGGATCACAGTGGATATTTTATTCTCCACCTCCCACTGCACTATTAAATTCAGTCTGAATGGGCTTAAGTCTCACATCATCCTACCTCAGAGTAGGACTGAGAGTTACTTACTGTATGAAGCTTAGTAAAAAGTAAGTCATTCTCAGTAGAAACTTTGAGGATGCACTGTAGTTTTTATGATAGCTGCAGTTTGGATTAATTAGAGAATTAGTGGGAAAACTCTGACTGCAGCAAATGACAACACTCTATTGTGTCATCTTTGTATGTATAAAGACAAATAATCTGTTATTCCCAGTCTGGAAAATTGATACCCCAATGGATACTTCTGTAGTTACCAGGAAGTACCTGCAAAATAAATAAATAAAAACAAACAAAATAAAACAGAAATTATGACATAATATTTAAATATATCCACGTATTTTTATATTATTACATATTTTTTGTCAAAAGAAATGAGTTAGCTGTAACATGCAATTGATGGCACACAGAAACCAGTGAGCAATTAAGCAAAAAAGTTCAAAATAGATAACTGCCATTCCTTTTAAAAAGAAAATAAATCACCAAGGCCATGCAAACACACGTTGCCAAAATGAATCAATTGCTTGAACATGATCATATCATTTAAAAAATATTGCATTTGCATCTGAGGTTCTAAGTTAACACTGACAAGTCACTCACATGGCATAGAAAATGAAAGTACTGTATATGATGTATATGATTAAAAGAGCTGCAGGCAGTTATCTACCATATATCAGCCCTATCAATATCTAACTGTGCAGAACTTTTATGATGATTTTATGCTGAATGAAGGAGAAAGGAGAAAGGTTCATTCTTATAAGGTCATTCTTATGCGTCACTCTGAGAATTAGGACTGATTTCCTCATCTCTTCTCATCGCTTGACAAATACAGACCCACATCCTGCAAATGGGCCCAAATGAAAGGGTCTAGTGCTGCATTCTCAACCTTATCAACACACAGTGCTTTGGACAGCTGATTTGCATGTCGCTCTCATCTATAATTCAGTTTGAGAAAACAAAACACAGCGTTGAGTGGCCACTTGCAGAGAGTGGAAGGGGTGGAGAAGACTGGAGGGGCTCTTTGCACAAGCACTGACACTCTTTGAGGTTCACAGAGTTGGCCCAGGCCTCTGGAACACTTGTTATGCAAATGAAGGAGTGGATGCATGATGATTTCCTCCTGTAACTGTTGGTTACCCAGGAAATATGGAGGGCCCGGTCTCTTTCACTCAAATTGGTGCTATTCTTATACTCTTTGGATTGGATTAGTGTTAGCATGGAGGTCTGCTTATTATATGTTGTCTCAGTGCTAATGATGTAAAAAAAATAAAAAATAAAAATGCCACAAACGTGCTCTCATTTCATTTTTGTGCTTGCATGGAAATTGTCATGACTATTAAGAGTACATGTGATTAAAAAATGGAATGTAGTATATATAGATTAACTGCACTCAAGAGGTCATCAGCTCATTATTTAACCATATTGTTTGGTACCAGTATCAAAACAACATTTTTGAACAATGTGTGAAATATTAATATGTTTTAAGTTTTCCTTCAACACAATAAGCCAAACTGTTCATCATCATACATCAAACACCAGAAATAAGCTAAAACTTTGTCTAAATAAAAATAGTCTAGTGTTTTAAAATGTTCCTTTTACTTTATTTGATTCTGTTAAATTAAAATGAAACCAGCTCTTAATTGTTGATCAAGTAATTAGTAATATTTAGCTCTTTATTTTAAAAAAAAAGAAAGAAATTGTGTCAAAGATAGGTCACCTGTTAAGATCAGATGATTTTGTTATCTGATGGAGATGAGGTCAAAGGTTGAGGGAACCATGTGTCTGCTACATCAGCTCATGTTTATATGTTACTGACACACTGAGCTGACAGTCAGTGTGTGGAAGACCATCAGCCATAGAGCATGTATGTCCTTACTGGTGGCTGTTAGGTTGATTGAAAATGATGTATTGGTGGTGGAAGCAGTCTGTGAGATAGAGCTGTCTGATTGGCTGTTCAGGCAGTGAATCTCACCCATGTGGTGTTTTTTCAAAGAAAGAAGGATGAAGTGTTTTTCCCATGCTCTACACTTCTTTAAGGTCTTGCTCCTCACTAAACCTACGCTGAAAGCTTCCACTGTGATCTGTACACCATCCTCCACCTCGCTCCTCTGGGAGCCTTTGCTACCATTTGGACACTCATTGTCAGCGCAGGGCTCTTCTGTTGTGAATGGATGGTCTGAACCCATGAGCTTAGCATGTTGCAGTAGCACACACATTGTCATGTATATGTGGAGGCCACTATCTTGTGCACCAATGACAAACATTCTGGAAAAATACTCTGTTCCCTTCTCCCTTTGACAGGTGTTGTCATTGCTGTAAAAGACACAGTATAATATGGTGTGTGGGCCTTACAGCTGGCAGACAAGCAACATTACTGTAGACCAGCACAGCCCATGATGTCATGTGTTGACAGTCTCCTAAGCTTTGTACAGAGGTTTAACCTGTGACCTGTGGTCACATTGTGTTTCAGATGACACCTTGTTAGGGAGCAGGCCTCAGCTCTTTTAGCAGGTGACCACAGAGGAGGACAGCTGATACAGTGTTGGTATACCAGGCAAGTGGTGTTCTATACACGTGTGCAATAAAAATCATTCAGTGAAAGTCAACTTGAGTTCCAGTACTACCAAGTTAAACCAAAAAGATGAACTTATTAACCCTTCTGTTGTCTTCAGGTTTAATATGACCTTTTTTTTTTTTTTTTTTTAAATGCTGTTATATCAGAAAATATGATTTTTTTCATCTAATTGCCTGCAAATCATATTGATGGTTTCAAATGACATTCTTTGCTAGTATAATCATCACTACTTTCATTGAATTGGATGATAATATCTACTTTATGCTTTATAAACAGTCAGAGCGGGTCAACTTTGACCCAGGGGGACAACAGGTGTGTTATGTGCTGCCATTCAAATAAATTCAAAATGGTTTCAAAACAGTATCCTAACTAAACTTTGACATATACCAGTTTGTGATAGTCCATCAACATATTTCCTCTGATCTTAAATTAAGTCAGAACACCTCCTAATTTCTGCTTCTTGTATCTCACAAGTAATACATCTCATTTAAATGAGGCCTATTGACCATCATTTCCCAAAATAAGTGTAAAACCTGTGGTAATAAGTCGGAATGAAGTTGGCTAAAAATATCTAACACAGACTTGGTGATCATTTATACTTTATGCTTTATAAACAGTTAAACCAGACTGGGACTGGTTTGGGCCAGGAGGACAAAAGTTGTGCAGTTGATGGGAAGACAACAGGAAGGTATAAGATAGTATAGGTGCTTAGCATTTTAGTTTTGCTGCTGTAGGAATCAAACCAATGAGGACAATAAGAAGTCTTGGTGGTAACTCTCTTAGTCGTTGTGTCCACTCAGAGCAGAAAGTAGCACTGCTTCCTTGATAATGAAATATGTGGTGCTGGAAGCTTTGCATCAGTGTTAACAGGACCTTAGGGGAACACAGCTAATTCAATGGAACTTGTCAGTATTGTCTCCTCTTGTATTATAACTGATTGTGAGCCATTCCATATCTTTTTTGTATGTATATTCTGTTTTATAAAACTGTATGCTGTAAACAATCCTCAGAAACAGCACCTGGCTGCAAAGCAAAGAGATGGCGTAAAATATGAGCACATTTTTCTGAATGCCACAAACACCCTGAATTACTCTTTGTCACAATGTCTCCATCAGCAGTGTCAACACAGTTACATAATGTATCAGTGGTGCAAATTCAAAAGTTCACCAAAGTGAAAATATTGGATGACTTTACTAAACTTCTGTAAACTAGAGTGTTTGATTTGACTGCAGCAATTCCTTAAAATTAACTTTGGTTTGAAATTGAACTGCTAATTGTGAACAATATAAGTAAACTAATAATCTGATGATGACATTAGGTTCAGTAATCAAGGATTAAAGGAACAAACTTGCTTTTCATCATATGCAGAGTGAGATATAAGTCTGAAAGTAAGGAAATCTGCCGTTCTTGCTCTATTACAAATGCAAAGATGTCTAATTGACATGTTGTACAGTATGTATAGTACATGGCTCCAATGACCATGCATCCTCTAATTTGACAGTTTGTATGCAGCATGGATTCTTAGATGCATCACGATGCAGATGTAGATGATTCTGCATCAATTCACAAAAATAATAAATAGATTTTCTAAATGTTACTTAATAACATGATGTTGATGGAAAGAAAAAGGCAGAACTCAACTGTGAGAGCAATGCAGCAGCTGGACACAAACCACAGTTCATCTTCACAAAAGGAAGCAGTTTTTTAATTTTTTAATTTAATGACACAATAATGACCTTGGTGAGATAAACGTTAGAGGAGTTAGTGGATCACAGCAGCTAACTCCAGCAGTAACAAACGACAGCAGCTGATCAACACATGTTGCAACATTTAACTTAAACCAACTCTGAGGTGAAGAAAAGAACTCAGTGCTCAGTGTGTCATATTGTATTTCAGTGGACTGAGAACTGTACAAACAGAAATTATGTATAGAAATAAAAAATGTTGATGTATCAAGATGCATTAATAATAATTATATCATCAAAACACGAGGACAGTGAATATTCACACCACTAGGTCTGTTCCTTTTCATTTTTGAGTAGATTAAGTCCTGACCATTGAAGTGCTTGTTTAGCCTGGTCAGAATTATATCTGCCACAGATTGGTTATATTCTCTCAGGATACATGAAACCTCACTTACATTTTCATTGCTTATCAAGATTTCTGGAGGCCTTCTTTCCCACAGGAATCAAAGCGAAGTCTGAAAACAAAGCTTTCATATTTAAGCTTGTTGGTGTGTTTCTGGCTGACGTGTTCAGTGGAGGCTTAGACGTTCGTCTGGCACTGAGCGAAAAGGTCTCTACTTGAGCAGGCAAAGCTTTAAGCCTCTATTGTCCTAATTGTGCATGTGTGTTTCTTATAAAGAAACAGACTGAAGCTCACATGCTGTGGCTGTTTTAATACTCTAATACAATCCAGTACAATAACATTGTACTGGGATTTGAAATATATAATATTATAGTTTAGAAACCAATTTTGTCTTTTTCTCTACAGTAAGTTGCATAAAAGAAAAATCTGCTGATTCTTTTTATAGCACTGAATAGAATCCTCTGACCTCCACATTCTCTGCTCTCTATTGAAGATTAGCTCAACACTGTGCTGTGTGTCAGCAGTGAGTGATTATTCAAGATTGCAAAAAATAAACTAAGGCTTACTTTATTATCTAAGTTCTGTGTCACAAGTGTCACCAGCTTTTTTATCAAAGATATTTTTTTGGTTTTAAAAATTCAGCCTCTCAAATGCACCAGTGCTTATTTCAATAGAAGAACCTTGTTTAAAAAATACAATATAATTATATACAAAATGTTACTTTACGAGAGGAAATATGCGATCAAAGAATGAGCAAAGAAGACTCACACCTTATTTATATATTTGTTGTCCACCATCCCTCAGTTTGAAGTGCATATTAGCTATATAATGCTTTACACATGTAATGGTGACACAAAAGGTTTTTTGTTTTCTTTGACTTGGGTGTAATGCTGAGGTCAGTGCTGCCCAATATCAGCCAGATAATAGCCTGACCCTACATACCTGGAGCACCCAGAACATGAATGAGCATTGAGCATGGCAAACTGTACAAACTTAAGCAAGCTATGATTGGTCAAGCTGGCCCATTCAGGGATATTGAGACCTGTTCTGATTCCACTGTGGTGTTGTGTTGGCTATGTGGTCAGGTGGTCGTCATGATGGAAGGTGATGGGTGAATTGGTCATGTTTACTCAGGAGCTTTTTTTTCCATGAAGCTCTGTGTATTTGATTCATTTTAACCAGAGTATTTCTGTATTATTCTCCACAATGTTAATGCTATTAACCAGGTGATGAGCAACATCAGGTTTTGTTGAATGCTCTTGCTCTGTTTTTGTCCTATTAATCTCTTGCGATTTGAACATTCCCTCTCATAAACATAACATCGTATATCCAGCTGTTCAGTCAGTTGAGCACCGCATTCATCCCAATTTCAAAAAAATGTTATCACTGCTGACGCACTGGTGACACATGATGAATCTCTCAGTCCACTCCTGTCCTGTTTTTTTCCATTTTTCTCTGTTGTGTCAAATGTCTAAATGGGACGTTCTTGGTACTTGAACCACAGCAGTGTTTCTCTTCCTCTGTAATCTTGACAGGCAGTCGGCAGCCTGGCCAAAACACAACCATTTATTTCAGGCCTTCTGGGAAGAGAAAGACTGAGCTGCCAGAGAATAGCCTGAGTCATGGCTGCAACTCAGTGGGGAGTTGTGGTTTTAGGGATGCAACAAACACCAGACAGCTGCATAGTTTCACACAGGCTTTATATCATCCTGGTTGTCTGTTACAGGAACTCCATTAGAACCGTTTCTCATACATGTTCAGACTCTGAAGTCTACAGTACATTCTCACAGGATTCAGGGAAATTACCGTTCTGTTTGGGATTTGACGTGTGTTGTTCTATCCTGAAGCAGGGACACATGTCAATTCCATGTTGTTGTCCAGCCTTACATAGAAGTTAATGGTGGCAGGTGTTTTGAGACATGTCATATGCCGATGATGTGTGTTGGCTTTCATAAGAATCTGAGCACTTCCTTGTTGCTGAAATGCATGAGGTCAAAACTGTGACCCAAGTTCCACACTTAAATCACAGAACAATACATGAGCCAGCTCCAGTCAGGTTATGAAGACAGATACTAGTGGTTGAAAACTCTGAAAGTTAGTAATTGGACTTTTTTTTTTAGCTTAGACAGTGTATGCTTTAGAAAGTGGTTTCTTTATAACTGTACTAGCTTTGCAGGCTTAAGCAAGTGTATCCACTTGTGCATACCTTTCAGCTGGTGATGAACCCCGCCCCCCCCCCTGTGCTAAACCTGGAAATTATATTGTTAATGCAGTGGCTTCGTTTGGAGCAATAGAAAATATCACTGTGTTTCTATCATGTCTATCTGTCTGACAGTGATCTGACATCACAGGATTTCCTCCAGCTGTATGGAGCTTAGTGAAGGGTAAAAATCTGGATGATGACTTCACCTAAAACTGCTCCAGTGCAGCTGGTGAGAACACTACCTCAATGTTGATGTGCTGAATGTGTTAAAGTGATTAGAAATGGAGTTTCCTTTGGTTGATGAAACTGAGTTGTAGTTCCATATTTCACACAGCAGGGGGTGGGATTTGTCTTTGTCCTATTAGTATATTTCCACAGTCTCCAGGTTTGAAATCTATTCACTGTTCAAAAAACATAAAAACATTATCAAGAAGTATTTAGAATGTGTTGTGTGTCTGCGCTAACGGATGACTGTTTGTGTTTGTGCATTGTTGTTTTTTCCTGAAATATTTGTGACTGCTCTGTAGAGTCTCAGTGGAGACATTCTGGCTCTCATGCCCTGTTGTGTTCAGTACTACTGTACAGGACACATTGGCAAAAGTTTTAAATACTGTAGTCTAAAATGTAAAGTCAGCCAGTCTTAGAAACTGACAGCAGTGGATTGTTCTTCATTCTTGTGTAATTAAAAAGGATGATGATTTTTTAAAGGGTTTCACTGGAATGATGCACATTATTTACCTTGCATGCTGGTGTGATGATGCAGCATGGGACCTGCTGGCTGAGTTTCCTCTCTAAGCTCTTTGATCCAGACAGTGAAGTCATTGTTTCATCTTCTTCATGTAATGCATGCATTCATTCAATGCTTATTTTCATTATTGATTAATGTGTCAGGTGTGATCTCGATTAGTTGTTTAATTTATAAAAGAAATAGAATGGACAGATTTGTTCTGTCCTGACCCAAATATATTAAAGGTTATCATCATAGAAACCAGAAAATCACATTTAAGGAGCTGGAAGCAGAGAATTTTAAAAATTCTTCTTTAAAAAAACCAAACCAACCCAACTCAAAATGATGAATTGATTATAAAACTAGTTGGTGATTTCTGTTGGCTGATTGATAAACAATTAATTGACTTATCGTTACACCTCTAGATTCGTGTATTTTACATAATTAAAAAAATAAGTATTTCTTCATTCTGGTGCCAAAGGGTGTAAAGTGTTCATATGCTTTTAGTTAAACTTGAACAGATGCTGCTGCTATCTGCTCACAACAGTTGTGTGTTATTTACCGAGTTTGAATGCAGTGCTATTCAGAAAATAAAAGTCATGTTTTATGATCATATATTTGTGGAGTGGAGTGTTGTGAAATACTGTGGTGTGAGACAGTCTCACTACTATTGAGAAATGTTGTCTCTTCTGTCCATGACAACACTGTCCATACACACAGGATTTTTATTTTAACCATGTAAGTATCCTGATTAAAGCTGAGCTGTATGTGATTGATCTAAACTGATGAGGTTCCTGCACTTTTGTTATCTGGTTTTGTTATCTATCATGGTTACTATAGATTTGTTTAAAACTTAAAGCAAAAAGACTCAACTTCCTGTTCAGCAGTACACCTTGATGTATGATGATAGTCAGAGATGCAGTATTATTCCAGACTAAACTATTGAAACTACCATGTTGTGTCTGGTGTTTGACCTGTAAGACCAAAACCTCATACTTGCACATGGTTAAAGAAATCCAAAAAGGGTGTGTCCAGTGCCTGTTAGTGCAAGAGCTGATCGCACTGGACTGCATCTGATTCACCAATAGTGCCAACTTTGCTAGTATTCACCACTATAGCTCTGAGTATTAGAGCATCTCGTAAAAACGAGAAAAATGAGGGTGAAAAACAGAGCAGGCACTGTGCAGCCTGAATCACATTCCCACAACACTGATTCCTCTTCTTCTCTGTTTAGTTTGGTTGCTCGGTTGGTTGCTGGACTGTTGCTGGATGTGCAAGCAGATCATTGTTGGCTAACATATCAGCCATAGTGACGTTTGTCACTTGGTGATAATAAGTGTCTTTCAGATTGTTCTGGAGTGCCACTATCAGCCAGAGATAGATGAATGCAGGTTTTGGTTTTACTCTCAGTTGGACTAATAATTGGTGGTCATTTGTCACATAGATGAAGTTCAGCGTGGATCAGTAGTTCAATCCCTCTAAACCAAGATGACCCAATGATCCCTCAACATGCTGGGAATTTGACCAATTATATAATGTATTATGAGGAAAATTACAAACAAGTTAAGTAATGTGGTTTGATTGATAATGATCAAACATGGTCCATGTAGCAGATATGAGCTGTAGTGTTGAGATCTATTATCTGATGTTTTGCTTGTGAATGTGACTTGCCTCCACCAGTGTGGACTTCTGCTGGTTAAGTTCTCACTGTTATGTAACTCAGCACTGGACTGTGGCAGGACTTTCTCCTCCCTCTCTCCCTCTGTCTCTCTGTGTGTGATCTGGGCTAAGTCTGTTTAAAATAGCAACAGGTTGTGAAGCTGGAGCTCCTTCAGACCCAGAGATAGGAGCAGTGCTGAAGCATACTGGGGAGGGGTGAGGGGAGAGGGAACACGCCTGTCTATCTCTCTGACTGAATTCTTCAAGAATGCTAACTGTTATGTTTTTCTTCCGTGCTATCTTCCAGGTAAGCTTCTTTTTATTCTGAACAATAGTTTCACAATAGTTGTTTGTCACTTCAGTGGCTGACAGAGGAACATAATTCATTTTCATGCCGTATAAAGCTTACTGGATCACTTCCTTCTTTGTAAAACTACACGTTGTGGTGATCATGAGCACAGTTGGGAAACAATCTCAGCTGTCATGTATTCAAATTGTGAAGGCAGTAACAAGCTGAGACAAGAGTTAGTTATCAGGACATCAGCACATAAACAATCCAGTGTGAGAGTTTGTGGTTTGCTTTGATCACATGCACTGAAGAACTGCTTGAATGATTACAATGTGGTCTGATTGGTTGTGCTGGTCCATGAGGGCTCGTCCGTATCATCGTTCATCCTCAGCTGTTGTTGCACACTAGCAGCTTGTTACACTGGTGAGAAAAAAGCTGACTGTTCACAGCGAGTTGAAATAATGACTCATCATGGTGGAGGTAGGAGGACAAGTCAAATAAGCATGAGGGTATAATCAGCTTTACTGAGGATGGAAGCTTTAACAGCAGAGCAGAGACTTCTTCCCACCTGCTGCACACTTCAAACTAAACAGTACAGATCAAACATTACTTATATTTACAGTTCATTTAATAAAGTATTTTTTTGATTTACTAGTGTGAGGTACATTACCTGAGTATTTACATGTTACACTTCTATTCTACCTCAGCATCATATTATTGTGCTACATTTATTAGACAGCTGTGGTTAAATTGTTTACAATGCATGTGAGGCCATGCTTAAATATCAGCCACAGTAGCTCAGACTGTAATATCTCTCAAAGCATTGAATGGATCTTCATTACATTTTATGCAGATGTTTATGGTCCCCAGAGGATACATTCTAATACCTTTGGTGATCCCCTGACTTTTACACTAGTGCCACCATTGGGTTCGATATTGGATATGTTGTTGTGAAATGTGGTTCACATATTCATGTTCCCCAGTTGGAATGACTCTGGTGATCTTCTGACTTTCTATCCAGTGCCATTTTGTCCAGAGACCAAATGAATTAAGGCAGATATATTTTTTTTCAGTTTAGGTTCAGAAGGAATATCATTTGATGGATTTTAAGTATATTTTAGCTTTTGATATATTTAGAAAAATGTGCTGATGGGTAGAATGTTGTCTTTATATATCACCACTATGACAAACAATGAAACTATAGATTCTGTGATATATCAGGCTTACCTTTCACTTTCAGCTATTTGATATACATTAAGGTTTCTTTCAGACGTTAGCCTGCCATTGAAGTTTCAGAATAAAAATAAATAAAACAAATCCAACCAACATATTATCACTCAAGTAAAAGAAATGCTTTTGTTTTTTTTTAGTCCAGAGTGTACATCATGGTGTAAAGCTTCCAATATGCTTGCTGCACAATGTTCTAACCAAAAGTCACCTGTTCTGAAACCCAGGAGGCTGGGATGAAGACCCTGGTCTATCCACCTCCACATGCTTTAATGTGTCCTGTTCAAATGGGGATAACAGGGCACACTTTCACACATGTCTCCTCAAAGGCTCTTATGGTATTACACTCATTTGTACAGATAAAAACTGATAGTATTTGTAATAATACACCAGATTGAATATATTAAAGAACCCTTCCACTGGTTTTCCATATGAGTAGTTTACTCATTACCAGGGTCAGTATCCAGCCTGTGGACACAGGTTTATAATGTCCTCTGTGGGTCTGGGGGAGATTTTGTTGTTAGACCCTTGCAGACAAGCTAAGCAGATGATAAAATGTATATTTAATGTGGATTGTCAAGCTATGGAAAAAAAGGAAAGATGCTATAAAGTTGCATCATGGGAAATGTAGGATCCAGTGTGGGATCGGTTGCCCTAATTTTGACCATCCTTTTCCCTTAATGTGTTAGTCCCCTGCTGTTATGGAAGTGTTTACTAAATCACTGGAGAACCTACTTAGGTACAATTGTATGGTCACAGTATAACAGTATGTTATCCCACCTGTGTGTCTTTCACAGTGGGTTTCTAAACATGTCAAAGTTTAGAAAGCAGTAATGTCAAAGATCCAGTTAACAGACAGCAGAGCCAGCAGCATGTTGAGCATTATTGACTGTTTGTCGATGGTTGGGGGCTGATACTACAGCAGTGTGAATCAGGCCGGAGGTATGTGAATGGAGCTCAGAGCTGGATTCCAGGGAGTGATCCACACCCTGTGATACTGTCCACTGGGAGCTCAGCGGTCCAGGCTGGAGCTTTCCTGGAGAGGAAGCACACACAAAGCAATGCATTTGAACAGAAGTCTCCCTCACATGAAACAATTGATCATTGAGGACAATCATTTACACAATTAATTGTTTGTGAACTGCTGTGTTATTTCACAAGAGTTAGACAGACAGAAGTAACATTAGGATGAAGCTTATTGGATACTTTATATTCAGTTTCTACAGAATGTGATGGCATTTGAATTTAAACAGTCTCTTGCTGTAGCTTTTAAACAAACATCTTCTCAAAAAGCATATTCACCCCAAATCACCCGTTCCTCCAAACACTTTCATTCAAAACATTGGCTTATTGTGGCCAAACTCTACAGCCAGACATCAACATTAATGTCAAACCATTCTGCAAAATGCCAGATCATGTTAAATACCTGCATCTAGAGTGTGGTTCATGTTATTGAAAGATTAAGATTAAGCAAGTTGAAGAGATGGTAGTAGGTAGATGTCAGATGTTCTACACACTGATCCACCACCCTCACCTCCACTCCCCACTTTAACTTTATGCTCAATCACAACTAGTACTGACACAGTCTTGTCTGACAACGTCAGGAATCAAAAGTGTTCTGAATGACCACACTTGAAGGTGGAGTGAGCTATTCAACTGACTGACAAGCACTTCTGACTGAGTGTACTGGCCGTTAACACTCTAACAACAAGTCTAACAGCCTTATTCTAATGAGGCGTGGATGTGTTGTAAGAACTAAATACCAGACAGAAATATGGTGCCTATTCAGTGTAATGAAAATCACTCACCTGGCACATGAACCAAAAAATGTCTACCTTCTGGGTTTGCTTCCGCGTTGTGTGGTTCACTGAGTATGTACAGTAGTGTTTCTCTCAAGTTCCTGCTTGGTCCATAGTCTTTATATCGGAATGACATCACAGATTTTATAATCTCTTTTCTCTACTTGAGGAAAGTTTTACAAATATAAAACATTCATGGATTAACAATTCATAATACAAATAGTAGTTTACCTCATCTGCAGTGTGTTGTCCACAGAAGGATCTTTTCGCTGCAGTACAGTGAGTGGCCACTAGGCAGTAATGGTGCGTTCCAGTTGTCAGAAATTTCAACTGGAATGCCCCCTGATGTCAGGTCTCTGACTCAGAAAGTTGAACTTACCCCATCAGCCCCAACCTAGATAGAAGCCCTGTGTATTAACAGTGTGAAAGTTGTAGTAACATCCTGTATATTAGCAGCTTTGTCTTATATGTGTGTCATTAAATCAGTCCAGTACACACAGCACTGTCCACCTTCTGTCTGTGGACGTGTTGCTGCAGTGTTTGTATGAACAAAATACAGGAAAATGTGTTTTTTATCAGCTGGTATTGCTATCAATGGCTAACTTGGCTAAAACTAGTTTTCAGACTTTTTAACTAGAACGACACAAACTCGGGTGTAACATCATTCCCAGCTCTGACTTCCAACTTCAGAGGTAAATGGAGCTCATCATAAGGTTGAGCGGCAGCACCGTATTCACTTCTATCAAACCCATGTAATAAAGGCATATTACTTCCTACTTCCTGCCCTTGCACATAAATCCTGAGGTGCAGAATTGTACATTTTTAAAAGAGGTGTTTTAAAAGGAACCCAGTTTAATATGGACATACTCTAAAACAGATCTGCAGGCTCAACACATTTCTTAGCCACATTGGAACACACTGTTCTCATCCCTTGCACTAGTAACCTCAGACTCCTCCTGTCACTACTTGAACCCCATAGAAACATCTCTTTCACAGATTAACCTATCCAGGCACATTTGCACAGTAATCAAAAATATTTAACTTGCTCATGAATGAAAGTTTGGGACAGCTGCTGAGAGACAGAGGAGATACAACAGGGCTCATCAGACCCCCGTGGTGAGTTCCCACAGTTAGGACATTTAGGTGGAATGTGTGAATTATCAGTCAGTGTGTGTGCAGTTGTTTGGGAGTGAGAGTGGATCAGGCTGATGGACAGCTCACTCGTCATTGTGAGTGATTTTCTTGCAGGGCGTGCTGCTCACACAAGTTATTAAATCTTTCCCCTATTGTGTGTGTCAGGGAGCATGTAATGAAACCATCAGCAGCCTGGAGTTCTAAACGTCTCTGTTGTTAACACCAACTGATTAAAAATGTTCAGGAGGCACCAGGGTGTCTGATGGCATCTGGCAGACGTTCAGTAACGCTGATCCAGGACCAGGGCTGCCTCTCAGGTCCCTCACTGGCTTTTATCACCTGTTGTTACTGATGAATGACCAGCACAAGCCTCATTCATATCAGGAGAGAAATCTGTTTAGTTCTAAGATGGGCAAGTCTTCCTCTGAGGCTTCTCCAGACCCTGACCTGAAAACAGCCATTGATAGTTCATCAGCAGGTGTTTGAAAGTACGGCTACAGTCTGCACTAAAGAGCACTTTGCCTAACTGTTAATAACATACACACATCCATATGCACCTCAGATCATGAGACTCTGTATGCAGAAAACATAGCTGCAATGCAGAGATTTTTTAAGTTGTTCAATCTGTTTAAACCAGACCTGTGTTGAAAATGTGTGTGATGTTTCTGCCTCAATGAAGGAAACACATCCATAATTTTAAAGGTTTACCAAATGCAAAAACACTGCAGTGATGTATTCATCACTTCATGCTTCTGCGTTGTATCTATGCCGTCGGCCCGACGCCGTCGTTGACCTTTTGAAGTTCTGCGTCGAGGGAACACGTTGCTCTGCAATTCACTGCCATGCCGCTAGGGGGTGTGTGTGGTTTCAGAGTAGTCATATCCGTATCCTTGTTTATCTTCCGGTCACAGTAGCAGGTTTTTTTTTGTTTTTTGTTGGTCATAGTAGCATGTAGCATTGCGCTATGTGCACTATGTGCGCTATGTGCGCTATATGCGCTAATATCAGAAAACACATACCTTTTGTTCATTATTAATAATAATGGCGGTGTTGCAGGAAGAAATACCGGAAAAAGCAACTGCCGGAGGAACTGACGTTTTGAGCGGACCAATCACAGCTCTTGCGGTCCGCGTTGCCGTGACTCATAGTTAGGATTTTTTGGAGGTGCACGTCAGGCTACGGCGTAGGGGTCCACGTCGACGCAGAGAGCTCTGCGTAGCTACGCCGTTGTTCCGACGCAGAAGCATAAATCAAGCATTAGGAGCCCGATAATAAAGTGACATTTTATCTTTAGGATTGCCAGGTGAACAGTAGCCTATATTGTGGTGTATTGCTCATGTTGTACTGTGCAATTTGTTATACATGTTTTTTCAACCCTATTGCCTGACAAACATTGATATTGAGCAATTCTGCAAAGCCTTGGATTATGTTGAGTTACACATTGTGTCCAATCCCGATTTTTTGTAAATGACCTCTATGGCGTCATTTCAGTGCCAAAATCCACGCGCATAAAAGTAGGGCGGGTCATCATTGCGGTTGGTGGCAGAATTTGATTGTGGATCGAGATGTCAGAGAAAAAAGAGGTAAATTGAGGAACAGACAGTGAAAATGTTCAATACATTTACATTTAAATACATTTAAATATAAATGTATTGAACAGCTTGGGAGTAATTGTGATAGTTTACTGACTTTTTTTTCTTTTTTTTCTTTAAACTTTATTTTCATTTCCGTAATATACAAAAAACTCTCGATAGGAAACATGTGCATTCTTTTTATAATACAAAGATATCTCCATTATAAATAAAATCTACAAGGCTCTAAAAAAGGAAGAAAATACAAGGCACTCGTAAAAAAAACAAATATTATTTTGCAGTTTCACTCAATTTACAAACTGGCTTGTATACATTTAACAACTTCAAAAAAGAAAAATATTTTTTTAGTTCGTTTTTAAACCAAACTATTGAGGGGGGTTTATTTTTCCATTTGCATGAATGGATGTGATATTTACCCAAAACTATAATAATATTGACCACTTCTGAAAATTATTTATATAAAAGAATCTGATGTTTATCAAATGGTGATATTTCATATTTTATTACCTATCCATTCAAAAACATCCTGCCAAAAATGTGATGTCACTGTACAAGAATAAAAAAGATGTTCAGTAGTTTCACAATCCAACATGGCTCAACCTCTAATCCAAACCTTTTCTTTAATGTTTCTGCTGCTGGATAATAGCCATTCATCATTTTAAATTGCAATTCTTTGGCTTTTGGGCTAATGGGCCATTTCAGATATTTTGTACATGTGTTTATAATTTTTAGATTACTCTCTTATTCTAATGTTTGTTGCCCTTGTATGACCATAAAAAAGGTTCTGCATGAACATCTTTCGTATTATTTTATTATTGCATTTGTTCAATGTTTATATCTGGTAAGACTATCTGTACACTGGAATGAGAGAGAGTATGTTTTATCAACTGTATTAGTGGAACTGGAATAGCTTTACATATTTTGCTGTATTCCCTATAAGAGCACTGCATATTAAATGTTTTATTGAAAGAGTTGAGTTGTAAGATTGAACCATGTTCATCCAACAGGTCAGCAACAAAAATTATTTTCTTATCACACCATGTTTGATTGTATAAGGTTTTTCTATTTGATGTAATTGCTCTGTTGTTCCACAATGTGGATCCATGTGGACTCAAATTGTGGCTAAATATCATTTTCCAGTATTTTAACACTTGTTCATGAAATTTTGACAGTTTCAAAATCACATTGTAACAAAAATTCAAACCCTCCTACTTTAAAATTTTTTTTGGGGATGTGAAACCAGATAGATTCAGTTTGTGACAGAAAGGCTTTTATCCAATTTACTCTAAACATCCCTACCATTGATTCTATATCTAGTGTTTTTAAACCTCCTTTATTAGTATCTTTGACCAAATGTGACTTTTTAATATAATGTATTTTATTTCTCCATATAAAATTGTAAATTATGGAGTTTGTTTTCTTAATGTTTTGAGAAGTAACATACAAAGATTGGCATGGATAAACCAATTTATAGTTTACTGACTTCCTACGAGGGAGAATGGAGGCTCTCTTCCTCCACCAGGCGTTTAAAGTGACCAATCAGAAAGGAAGGGGGGGTTGCGGGGCCGTCTATTCAATGCCCGCCCCCAAAGTGCCAAAACTCAGCAAAAGCGAGCGAGTAGAAGGCAAGCGAGCGTGTACACAGAGACCGTGAGCGCGCAGAGAGTGTTCTTCATGCGCGCTGATTATGGTTTTTATGCGAGCGGATTTTGGCACTGAAATGACGCCATAGACCTCTCTATAATATTTTCCTACCATGGAATGATTAAGGTTAGAAATATTGCAGTTATGTCAGATAAACTTCAGTGGAGGTATTCCTAAATTCCATTTATACTGTTTTTTCATGCAGTGTGAAGGCGTGTTTGAAGCAGAATCAGAGCAACATGAGCATCCACCAGCATTTGAAAATACATATCACTTGTTTATTTCTACTCTCCACCATATTGCACATGGAGCATTTACTTAGCCTGTGTTAAAGCTTGCTTTATCAGACTGGCAGACCAAGTCAATGAGCTGAGAGCTGCAGACTGGACTGAGAGCTTTCCCTCTCTTTCCTGCCGCCTCTGTGCTCTGCTCTTATTGTCAGTGCAGGTGGTTGCAGCAACTCTTGTGATTGTATCAAGTTACACTGCAGGTGAATTCCAAATTCCAGACTGTCATTCAAGTGTTATCAGATCAAGGTATCATGTGTCTTCATTTATCATGTGAGGTAAATTCATCATTACCACTTCTGAATAACACCCAGGAGTTCCTGTGGTTCAGAGTGAAGTTTAATTTCCTTTTGCTTTTTTTCCTACAGTGTCATTCACATCATTTCATAGAAAGTCAAATTATTGTCACATTCAGACAGGTGTTTCTACACGACTTCATCCAGACTTCACTGGGGATTTTCATGCCATGACTCATGTTCATTCTTTGTTAGTTGAGATAAATGTCTACACTCTGATCTTAAAATCCTTTCAGCATTTTTTGAAATGCTGACGGTGAAATGAAAACATTTCTGTTTAGGTTATGCAGCTATAGACAATATATACTGATGACAGCTGGATGTGTTTTGCTTCTTTGTTAGTTGCGATAGTAACAGTGGTTTATGGACTGCTGAATGGTTGCAGTGATGTGCACAGTTGTCCTTGAGGGGAAGGTCCACCCTCAGTATTCAATGCATTCAAGGAGCTAGTGTTGAAATGATTTAATCAGTGAGGGCCACAAACATCCTGTTTTTATTCCAGTGTGGGTGCACATAATTACATCATCACATTTTCCACACAGTTTGAATGTTTAATTAAATGGTGGTTTAAGCATTAGTAAATGAACATTAATGAATGTGGGATACCAGAACGCCCTGTTCAGCTGCTGAAAAAGTATTACATCAAATGAAAAGCACTGTGGAACAGTAATTCATTCTGAGTAGAGTGTTGGAGTGTGTGCCTACTTTATACATATACAAATTACACTTTGACATTCAGTAATTACATTACAATTACTAAACCCAAGAACCTCCTGTTGTTTTTGCTGTTGGGTTGTCAGCGTTTGTTAGCAGTATTACTTTCAAATGAAAGTCTAGCTGATCAATATCTAACTAAGTTCAGCTTGATGCACACCATACTGGGTAAAACCTGCATTCAGCTGGTCCTCCTAGTAGTTCCAGGAAGAAAAAAATGGTAATCGCTAGATAGATAGATAGACAGATAGATAGATAGATAGATAGATAGATAGATAGATAGACAGATAGATAGATAGACAGATAGATAGATAGATAGATAGATAGATAGATAGATAGATAGATAGATAGATAGATAGATAGATAGATAGATAGATAGATAGATAGATAGATAGACAGATAGATAGATAGACAGATAGATAGATAGATAGATAGATAGATAGATAGATAGATAGATAGATAGATAGACAGATAGATAGATAGATAGATAGATAGATAGATAGATAGATAGATAGATAGATAGATAGATAGATAGATAGATAGATAGATAGATAGATAGATAGATAGATAGATAGACATATAGATAGACAGATAGATAGATAGATAGATACATGCATACATACATAGATAGATATATAGATAGATAGATAGATAGATAGATAGATAGATAGATAGATAGATAGATAGATAGATAGATAGATAGATAGATAGATAGATAGACAGACAGACAGATAGATACATAGATAGATAGATAGATAGATAGATAGATAGACAGACAGACAGATAGATACATAGATAGATAGATAGATAGATACATAGATAGATAGATAGATAGATAGATAGATAGATAGATAGACGGACAGACAGATAGATACATAGATAGATAGATAGATAGATAGATAGATAGATAGATAGATAGATAGATAGATAGATAGATAGATAGATAGATAGATAGATACATGCAAACATACATAGATAGATAGATAGATAGATAGATAGATAGATAGATAGATAGATAGATAGATAGATAGATAGATAGATAGATAGATAGATAGATAGACAGACAGACAGATAGATACATAGATAGATAGATAGATAGATAGATAGATACATAGATAGATAGATAGATAGATAGATAGATAGATAGATAGATAGACGGACAGACAGATAGATACATAGATAGATAGATAGATAGATAGATAGATAGATAGATAGATAGATAGATAGATACATGCAAACATACATAGATAGATAGATAGATAGATAGATAGATAGATAGATAGATAGATAGATAGATAGATAGATAGATAGATAGATAGATAGATCTTTATTGTCATTGCAAGTATACAATGAAACCCCATTTGAGCAGTCCAATTGCAACATAAAAATATCAAATATATACATATAACACTAGTGCACACAGGCACGATCCCAAACACATCTCACCCATACCCATGACTACATACACATTCATATACATACCCATAAAAACTTTATTATAATATAGAATAATATAAATATAAAGCATGTTAGCATTAAGCGCAAATGATTGGGCCCAAAAATGTAGAAGTCTAAAGAACTTTGTTGCCAGATGTTCCCACTGAGCATCTTTCTTTGGAAAGAACTAATCCACCAGAGCAGGACCAATCAATCAACCCGGCTGCTATGCCAATCCTAATATACCAAACAAGTGTCAATCAGTAATAAGTATTGAGTAATAACTCACAGTTTTGAACTAACTTGCCCGATACACATATCTAAGAGACACTAATGCAATGTGTTGTTTTATTCAATGAAATGACAATATAATAAAGGACTGAATTATAATAATAATCTGATGAATGCAGCTGAAACTTTAGTGGATGTTTAGTAAACATATTGCAGTGTTAGCTGCCTGTCCTTGTTACTCATATTTAAGGGACATTTTATCATTGCATTCCTGTGTGCTGCATTACTCAATCATTTTAATGACAGCATGTCACTCCTCCAGCACCAGTCTGGTCCTCATTCTCCATGATTAACACATGATGGATTATGGGAAATATCCATGTATTGAGTGTGACTGTGTGTGTGTGTGTGTGTGTGTGTGTGCAGTCTGTGGGGAATTACATGTCGTTATTGGCTGCTTCTTTCCCACACTTTGTTAATGGTATTCTAACCCACATCTCTGAGGCCTGTTTTCACTCGTCCCTCCCTTTGTGCCATGTTTCCATGGTAGTGTCCGGTGGAGGGGAGAATGGACTGTGTGTGTGTGTGTGTGTGTGTGTGTGTGTGCGCGTGCATGTGAGTGTGTGTGAGTGTGAGTGTGTGTGTGTGTATTTCAGTATAGCGGAAGTTTGCATGTTCACTTTTGTTTGCTTTGTTGAACATGTTATTCATATGGTATGTTGTGTCTTTTTTGTTACCACCACAGGGTGGCACCAAAGTCTGAAATGTACAAATCACGAGTGTAATGGCGTTAATAAATGAGTGCAGGACAGCTGGTTCTCTTTTTACAAGGGTAGGGTGATGTTCTGTCTCTGATGTGACCTTAATGACTCATCCCAGGCTGTAGCTGCTCTCCTGGGTCAGGACACAGAGGAGCCACAAACACAAAGCTTACAATCACACACTGTAGTGTGGCATGCATGCATGAGAGCAGGACGAATACCAACACTGAGGAGTGGTGCATCATGTTTAAACACTTGAGTGCACAGAAATGTCTCATGAAAACAGGAAATTCTCTAAGTGTCTTCACGTTAAACAGCTACAGTACTGTGCAACAGTTTTAGGCACTTTACATGTTTCGATTCCATTATGCAGTATCACCAGGAAGGAATCACCAGGAAGGAATCACCAGGCTTCCATTCTGGTTTTAAAGCAGAGTTTCTAAAAAAAACTGAGAGAACACTTAATACATGATGATGATTGTAGCTGTATTTTAATTGTGCACTTTCCATTCTCAGAGTAACAGTTGACAGCATTGATCATTTCACACTCTGATTCCATCACTGCAGCTCCGAATAACATGAGGTGACAGAGTGATCTTGGAAAAAATAGCTCAACCTGACTTTTTTATGTGCATCAAATATTCAAAATTGTTTGTTCATCTTTTACAAAAAAAAAACAACAAAATTACTTTTTATTTTTTAAGCCTTATTTTTAAATATTTGGAAATGATGTTTTTTGTTTCTTCTAGTGATCACAGCAAGGCTTCATAAAGATGATTATCATTTTTTCTAACCTGAAGTTGGATTATCAGAAATTAGCAATATCCCTTCAATTTAAAGTTTCAGTTTAAAAGCATGTTTCCCTTTGTCATTATGGGTTATTGAGTGGCAAAATTGGTAATTATATCCATTTAAAGTGAAATCTGCAACACAGTATGCAAAAAGTGAAGGGGTCTGAATACTTTTTGGACCCACTGTAGGAGCATCCAAAGCATGAAAATAAAGGTAAAATCCCTTCTCATTGGCTGTCTGTGAAATTCTTCAAGAGTAAATAATCTTATTTGGTAACATTTAAAGACCAGTTTCCCTCGTAATTTTAGATTTAATTTAATGTGTTACTGCAACATCCAGGCTTGGACCTTTTATCTGCTTTTTACAATTTTATTGAAGATTTATATATATTATATATTTGTGGTACACTATCATTACTAATACAACTACTACAATACTAATGTTACTTCCAGCTACTAAAACTGCTGCTCCATTGAGACCTTTAAGAGCTGCTGTGGCTACTCTTGTACTTGTTTTTAGCATACAGCTCACCAAATTCAATTCAGATATCTTTATGCATTTATTTTTATTCACATGTTACATAGAGGATGGAAACATGTAATTATGCATCAACAGTTGCAGAGCAACTAAACATCCTGCTGAAGAACCCTTCATCCTTTTCAGTGGCTTCCTCTGACTGTTTGTGGAGCTGGTGGCGAGACTCCATCAGAATCCACAACTGTGCTTTCATCAGCTGGACCAGCTTCATCTATGTCAGTCTCTGTAGGAGCAGCTGAGGCTTCAGCGGTTGAGGACACAGTGACTTGACCATTGTCAGTTGAATCAGCTTCATCCGGGTCGGTCTCATAAGGTGCTGTTGAAGCTGCGTCATTAGAGGCAGTGGAGGCTGTGGCTTCATCAGCTGCAACAGCATCAATGTCATCTCTCTGAGTTGTACTTTGAAACTTCATCGGCTGCAGATGTGGTGACTGGACCTTGGTCAGCTGAAACAGCATCATATAGGTCCATCACTACAGGTGCAGTAGATCGTTCATCGGCAGCTGTATCCATTACAGCTGGCTCTTAATGACTCATTATAGAAGGTGAGGTCTTCACCACATAAGTTAGAGTTGAATTACATCCTCCAAACAAAATGTGTAACTGTGTTTAGCAGAGACCAAATTTAAAGTCAAGTCACAAGTGTTTTAGATTGGTAGACTGCGCTGAGCCTGTTCTGTCACATTATGATGACTGGAGGAGAGACATAAGACACTGATTTGATCAATTATATCAACATTTTATTGTAAATTCTTCTTTCCATTTTTTGAAAAGCTGTCTTGACACAAACTGTTAAAAAAATACATTTGAACAAGAATTTAATTGGAATACATAGTTTAAATAATTAAGCTTTGCATATTATGAATACAATAAATATTTTATATTGCTATAACTGCCATCTTGGTGACAAATTCTTCTTCTTTAAACAACTTGTACAGTATACCACCATTTAACACCTCAACTTTATTTAGTTTAGTTTTAGTTTCTACATCTTCTGTGTTATGTTATTGTGTTTCACATTGCTGAAAAAGACTTTAACACAGTATTCCAGCAGGTCTCTAATATCATTGTTTCATTTCATATCATATTCAGTAGTTCATTCATACATAGCTAGTGAAGTTAACCAGCTTCATGATAGCAGTTATCCACACTAGGCTGAAATGAGTTGTACAGGCCTTCATAGTGATCATGTTTCTTCACTGTATTCTTCCATTTGAAATGAATGAATTGCAGCTCATTAGCTTTGCTGGTTTTGTGGTGTTCCTCTAGGGGAAAACAGAGTATTGGCTCCTCAGCTTTGTGTGAGCTGTGAATGGATGCTTTGTTATAAACTGGAGTGCTCTGTTTTCATGGCAGGCTGTGGACAGTTAGCCAAGCAAATGGGCATAGGCAAACTCAGTGGTAAATGTTGACCTTTTCACTGATTCATGTTGACTGACATCAGCTCTACCCACAAATCATAAGAAGAGCTGCATTGTGTCTTAAACATGAAATAATGATGATCATTTAGTTGCGTCAAACACTGCTGCATTCTGTTCTGCTCTTTAATTTTGGGTGCAGATTAGACAATAATCCAATAAACCTCAGTATATTCATTTCCTGTGTAATGAGCATTCTGTAATGTATTCAGAAAGAATGTGAGGAGAATATGAAGTGAATGATAATAGCTTTGCTGAGAGACACTGTTTATGTGGTGTCTGTTTTTTTCTGTGTGCCTGTTGGCATTGAGGGAGTTAGAATTTGCATGTGAAAGAATGAGGAAAAATAGGATTAAAGAGATTTTAATTGCTGACATTACACATGTAAATACATTGATTGATTCTGATTTTAGACTCACATTGACGTCAGTGTGATGCTGATAGCTTATATTGTGTTATCTTTAACATTCAAGATTCAAAAAGACTAAAACCAACGTTAAATTGATCTACTAACAGTTATTATGTGTGTATGCCTCTGCAACTATTTTACTATTACTTAACTATAGTTTTAATCGTTTTTAAAACTATTAATGAGCCACACTGTTGCACTGTTGTACTAAAGGACATGTTCCTTCATTACTATTAACACACACTGTATATTTGAACTAAAACCCACACACACACTGTCCTGCTGCCACAAATACTCAAATACTCAGTTGAACACCAAATGTGGATTCATCCGCCATTGAAAATAGTCCCCAATAAATTAACAGTTACCAGGTGTTTTAGAAATTACTTCATTTTTTATTCTTTCAAAAAAAAATGAACTGTAGTCTATATATTTATTACCCTTTTTCCACCGAGCTGGAGCCGGTGCTGGTTGGGAGCTGTTGCTAGAGCCAGTGCTCAGTTGGTGCTAACCCGAGCACCTCTTACGAACCTGTTGCTTTTCCACCGGCAAGGAGCCAAGCGATTACGTCACTGTATAACGTAGCCAGCGCGTGCCTTTGAAGCACTTCCATGATTCACCAGTGAGAGGCAGCAACATGCCGCAAGGCATTTAGCCTGCCGGAAACGAAGAAGAAGAAGTGAAAGAAGAAGAAGAAGAATAAGAAGCAGACAGCTCTGGCAAAAAAATATAAGAAATAGTGCTTTTAATCAACAAATGTTTAACCCTCTGTAAATGACAGTTAGCCACGCTAGTCTGCTAATAAACGTTAGCCCAGATAGCCGGCTAATAAACGTTAACCCCGCTAGCCGGCTAATAAACGTTAGCCCTGCCCCCAGCCCGCTGACGTAATCAGTTCTTGCTTTAGGCCAGCAAAGAGTTGGTGCTCACTCTGGCTCCCGTTCGGGGCTGGAGCTTTGGCGGTGGAAAAGCAAAGAGCACTGGCTCCAGCTCGGTGGAAAAGGGGTATATGAGTCATCTTTAAAGCTGTGACATTGTGAGGTTTAACTGCAGATGGATGCTTGGCTTTGATGCTCAGAAAAGTGTGAAACAGAGGCTGCTGAACTGAATGTGCATTTAAGGGCGCTGTCATTCCTAGTGTTGTGCTTATTATTGATTCTGAAAGAAAAAGTGGTTTAGGATTTTAGGGGGTGGGTGTTAGATGTCTGTTCTTGTCAAATAACATGTTTGCAGCCTGGCGGCCAACACTGCACAGATCAGCACCAGGTTATAGTCCGGTTCTTTACAATCACTGCTTAGCCTAGTTTTCATCTATTAATCCTGACCATACCCTCACCATCATTCATTTGCCACCACAAACGTTGACCCATACTGTTGCTGCCATGCCAGTGAGAGGGTTGTGATACTAATGTGGAAAGAAGATATGATTTCTAAGGATGTAAATGTAATTCAGTGTTACTTTGTTTCTCTATTTGGAGGGAAGGTAAAGCCACAGTTAATTTATCAGATTAAACAGTAATGGGTGAAATCCATTCAGGTCAAACTGTTGTGTGTATGTATCCTATGGCTGCCTCTGTGTGTGGCTGTGGACAGCAGCTTGTCTGCTCTTTTCCTCTCATGAATAATGGAGTGTCTGATGTACACAGAGACAGCTGGCTGCTGTAACTATAGACCTCCATTAAGTCCACTTTGTTTCCTGTGTGTGACCACTTTCACAAAATTCATTCCTCATCAATCCTTATTTCCTCTTTACAGCACATCCAGTCGCTGCTCACAGAACAGAGACACTGAGGGACACAGTTAAGAGCAGGGCCACTATGCTGCTCTCAAGCTTCAATATTACAGAACATTCAGTCATCAGAAATGAGTGAATGTTTGTTAGAATGTGGAGTTTAAATATCTTGGGGTCAAGCTATAATTATAAATAAGAAGATTCAATTTATGCATTCAAAAATATATTTTTTCTTATGATTTTGATTGATTTATATTTAAGGGGCCACAAGGGAAAAAGGATGAGGTGCACTGGCTTAATGAGCCATTTATGGTAACACTGAAACACTCAAAATGCCTCCAGATCCCCTGCAACTGATCCAATTTGTTCCACAATAAGTTACAAAAGAGATTTTGTAACAATACAAACAATGACAAATGAAGAATGTCCCCTAGCATTGTAAATTAGGCTTGTCTTCTACTGTATAAAAACACAATCTATTTCTAAACTGCTGTTTGTTGCTCCACAGTAAAAGTCAGACACTTCTAAATGCATAATATCTCCTGTGTAGGAGGGTCCTCACCTCTGATCTTTGATGGTTTAAATGTTAATGGAGTGAACATGAGGACAGTGGTCTGTGTGAGCAGGTTTTTTGCACACTGTGTCATAGTTTAATTTCAGGAAATGTCACAATAAATGTCAAATACTGTAAGATAGTGGATAAGATGAACAAACATGGCAGTCCATTCATTGCAATCAAAGCCTGTCACACAGTGTTAAAAAGTCACCAGTGCTTCTTACTTCTGTTCCCATAATGCAATGCATCAGTGTCCTGAGTGACTTCCTCATTTGGACCAGCATACTGATCAAATTTTTGCTTTTAAAATGAATGTGTCATGTGGTCTGCAGTTCTGACTGTGTCAACGAAGGCCAGAGTCAGTGCTGTTTGGAGCTTCTTGGCAAAGACATTTCAGCTTCACTTCAATATTTATTTCATGTTAGCTTCTCAGCACAGTAGCTCCAAGCCCAAAGAGATTTTTATCGATGAAATATCCTTCGAGCTTTAGTGTACATGAAGGTATCACATTCAACCCCAGGGACCCCCAACCCTCCCCTTCTTTACTCCAAGTACCCTCCATAACAGAGATCAGGTTCCTCCTCCTCTCTGCTAAAATTCAAGACAGCCGGCGTCAGTTTGGGGATGACCTCAGATAGCAGGCACAGGGTGACAGGGATGGTGATGGTGAATGTAGATGGAGGCAAGTCAGGAGAGGAAAATGAGACGAGAAGAGTGCCAACAGTAACTACATAGACTGTCAGCTGAGTTAAAGGTAAGTTGGCTTGCTTTAAAGCTCATAGTAGCAGCATCAATAATTAATGCCGCCCAGATGTCAGTTTTTTCAGTTACACAAAGAAAACATCAGACAGTGAAGTGACTGCATGTGAGTGGGTGGAGCATAGGTCAGGTTCAGCTCCGGGTGTTGTGAGGTGAGGGATCGTTCAGAGCCAGTGAAGCAGAGCGAGGAATATTGTGTCTCAGAAGAGAAAGATGAGCCTTGTTTCTGTTGTGTGCATGTGTGAGTGTTTATTTACACAGTGTGTGTGTGTGTGTGTGTGTGTGTGTGTGTGTGAGAGAGAGAGAGAGAGAGAGAGAGAGAGAGAGAGATAAAGAGATAGAGAGAGAGAGAGAGAGAGAGAGAGAGAGAGAGAGAGAGAGAGAGAGAGAGAGAGAGAGGAGAGAGAGAGAGAGAGAGAGAGAGAGAGAGAGAGAGAGAGAGAGAGAGAGAGAGAGAGAGAGAGAGAAGAGAGAAGAGAGAGAGAGAGAGAGAGAGAGTGCGCACCGCTTGTTCAAGCCCTGCTGGCACAATAGCCAGCTGTCCCCACGCAGGGCCCTGACACATCAGTGTGGCTGCAGCACCCACGTCCACATTCCCTCCATGCTGGGTGTGGGTGGCGTCTCTAAGCGGTCGGGAAGAAACGTTGGCACTGTGGAACGTTAGGATGGAGAGGCAACAGTTGGTTCTAGAGACAGAAAGAGAAAGAAGAGAAAGACGAGGGAGTGGAAAGATAAAAACCTAAATCAAAGACTCATCTAACAACAGGTATCCTCTGTGTGTGTGTGTGTGTGTGTGGTGTGGGATTGTATGCTTCCCTGTGTAGCAGTTGTTTTTAGTAGGAATCAAGCCAGTCTGCATGTTTTGTTCTGGTTAAGTTGTGTAAGTAATCGTTTGGAGAACAACGTCAAATAGTTGTGAGTTTTTGTGTTTCCTTCATGTAGTGTGGAGAGTGTGAGGTGTGGAGCTCAGTGGGAGGTCAGGAGGAAAAACTGATCTACATCATAACATTATTTTACACTAGTTGGCAGTTTCCCCCACCTGATGAAGTTAGAAGGGAGGACTTAATAATTTGCTATCAAAACAGAACAGGCTGCTCCTTTAAAGGCATTAGCACATATCATTTCCCAAAGAAAGAAAGGTTCATTTTAGCCCAGGAGTGGTTCAGATGTGTCATTTCACCAACAAAGTTAACTTCAAATGTATATGATTGTGCTATATAACAACAGATTGATTCTTATTAGAAACAGACAACATATCACATGATTTACATGAGTTTCGTGTATTTATATATTTATTTTTTTTAAATGTCTTTATCTAATAATGCACTTTACACATGGAAATAAACTGCAAAAGGCCTTAAAAATTTTTTTTTTTACCATCAAAACAGCTATTTTTCTTTTTATTTATTTATTTATTTTATTTACCTTTACCTAAATATTGTTTTGTGTGTTGTTGTGTTACTGTTAATGTTTCTCAACACCATTGTAAATGAGGATTCCTCCCTCAATGGTCTTCAAGGTAAAATAATGGTTAATAATCAGTATATAAGTTAGTATATAAAGAACCACAAATCTGATAATCTGATACAGGTACAGATAAGTGCTGAATACTACAACGACTGGACACTAAAACGTTCACAGATCTAAAAGTGTAGGTTCAAATGACTTACACACTCTTATCTATATGCATTACATACAAAACATAGCCTACAAGTCTGAAACAACACACGTTGTTCTTCTGTCTGTTTTAGTATTTAAGAAGCTCTTATTTCTTATTACTCATACAGCTCAGCTTAACAACTACTCCCAAGCGAGCAGCTAGACCTCCTGCACACTCATTCACAAATCACATATCAACAGCTGACTCAACAACTGGATAAATTCCACATGCATCAGACTCTTTCCATGTGAGTCCAGACAGCTCACTGTAACTCACTGCACAGATGGAGAGAGAGAGAGAGGTATATTCATGGAGAGAGTATTCATGTCATACATCCCCTGCATATGCTGCTGTTGGTCATGTTGTTTGTTAACAGAGCTAAAACAAGCTAACACTCCTGGTTGTTTCATTACATTGTGTTGTTCATTTTCTGTTGTTGATGAGAGGACTTCAGCGCAGAGCAGCAGCATCAGGCCGGAGCATGCCACACTATTCCCGCCAAAAAAAAGAAGTACAATTAAATTGACATAAGAGACCCCTAAGGAGGATAGCACACTGCCCTGCCCTCTCTTGTCTGTCCTGCAGGTGTCACTGTTGAAGCATTTTAATCAGAATTCCAACAATAGATTTGTAATGGTTTATTTCAACCAGCCACCTCTTTTGTTCTATTTTGAACTCCCTTTTTTCCTCTCAAAAATAGAGGCACAATGTCTTCTGCCTCTATGGACATGTGTCCTCTGAAGGAGCTAATGTGAGTGATAATAAGCTGCTGCTCTTGTTGATCTTGATCTCTTTTTAGTGTGTGAGTCCCAACCTCAAGTAATTACCTTGGGCTTTGTCTGCACATAATAGTGATCCATTCATCTGGTAGACGCATGTTATTTATTGAAGAGAGGTGCACTGACCTGACACACCCTGCATCCAGTGAATTACACTTCATAAATAAAGGGAGCCTATGTTGTAGTGTGAATCATGCCAGGATTGTACAGGGAGCTCTATCTCCTGCATATCTCTGGTATATGAGGTCATTCTAGGTAATGTCCTGATTGTTTAGCAAAACAGTGTACAGCACGAGGGAAATTGGAATAGTGTACACATTACAGTGCCTTCATTTGAAAGGTATTTAATTCACAGCATGAGCCACAAATAAATTCATTTTTAACTCTTTACCTGAAATATTAGGAATTTTGCTATAACAAAATCATTAAAATTATGTACACTCAGAATGCACTTTATTAGGAACACCTGTGCAATCTAATGCAATACAACAGCTTTGCCACACATTTTGGAAGAAAGTGGTGGACAAAATATTAGGGACACTTTTCAGTATAAAACACTATACACCACCCACTATTCCCTCCATCATAAACACAAAGTAGAAAGAGAATCTAAGCTTCATAAAAGTAGAATGTTTTGCAGAGCTGTTGTACTGGATGCATTGGATTTGTACAGTGTACCTAATAAAGTGCTCAGTCATAGTCACTTATAGTCATGAACCAGTCCATAGTCATTCAGTTCAAGGAAACATGCTGTAGGTCATATTAGTCATTTTAACAACCATGCTTCTGCTGTGATGTTTCTTAGGAGGACAGTCTCATAAATGAATACATGCACCAAACAAACAGAACTGTGAGTGTGGTCATTAAACTTGACTTGTTGTTTACTGAGCAGTTAATGCATGAGGACATTTATTTATTATTGTCAACAGACCAGAGTGGAATCATTCATGCAGTTCAATATGTGTGGGTTTGTGTTAGTGCTGAACTATAACTGACTGTATCCTCCAAGAACTCTGTGTGTGTGTGTGTGTGTGTGTGTGTGTGTGTGTGTGTGTGTGTGTGTGTGTGTGTGTGTGTGTGTGTGTGTGTGTGTGTGTGTGTGGTGAGAGAGAGAGAGAGAGAGAGAGAGAGAGAGAGAGAGAGAGAGAGAGAGAGAGAGAATTACTCTGGCTTACACAGTCCTCTGAGGTCAGACTCAGTTCATCTTAAAGGGCAATGTCACTCAATTTCAATCACCTCCCACAGCCAGAAAACTGTGCAGGCATTCATCTAGATATGTGGGCCAAAACCAAATTTAAAAAAAGAAAACAAAAGACTGGAAAGTGGAAATATGATCAAAACACAATTAAGCACTTTGTGTGATTTCGGAGAGGTTTATTTGTGTGTGACAAAATATTACACATTACAATTTTGCCAAGCTTTTGACCTGCTCTGAGCAGGAGGACAGCACCAAGATTGCAGTGTGCTGCAGGATTGGCATCACCACATCGTCCACTACACCTCCACTACACCTTTAATACCACTGACATGCACGGCGAGTCACTGAGATACCAAACCAGTGCAGTCAAGGAAATGATGATTTCAGAACAGCCACAGTAAGATTTTGGCATCAAATAATTTTGATGTAGGAAGGAGGACCCTCGCTGGCCCTACATTACCCAGTATGCCTGGTGGTCATCATACTGCAGATTTTTGCCAGACTGTAGTCTGGGACTAGGACTGTTAATATGTCACTTGTTACCACAGTGGTGGTTGGGTGGCTGGAAAATGGGCACTAACATGGTGAAGCAGTTTCTACATAGCCAAGAGACAGAGAGGTATAGAGAGACAGATACATACTTCAGTAGAACCAAGCTGATAATAATCCCATTTTTATTTTATTTTATTTTAATTATTTATTACATATATATACATACAGTACCAGTCAAAAGTTTGGACACATTCCCATTCACATCAATGAGAAAGTGTGTCCAAACTTTTGACTGGTACTGTATATTAGTTTTATTAGTACAACTTTTGGATATTTTTAGTTATTAGGTTTTTTTTTTCATTGGATAGTCAGAGATGTGTTTCTATGTGATGTTACATGTGGCTGTTTTAAGTGTGGATGTAGATGCTGTAAAACAAGCAATTCCCTGTGAAGGATCAATAAAGTACCTCCCTATCTAGCTACACTCAGTCCACTAACACTAACACTAACCCTAACACTAACCCTAACACTAACACTAACACTAACACTAACACTAACACTAACACAGATAATGGGAAATTTAACTACTTTCCTGTTGGTTTTATATCAGTTTTTTTTTAAACTTGCTTTCACTCACTTTTAATGTCTTCTACATTTTAACTAACTTATATTGTGGTGGGAAACTGGCAGTTTATTGTGACAATAAATGTATTAAATATCAGCCTCACACCAAATTGTAGTCATACTTTGTGTTGGCAAAGAAAAGGTGTTTTCTGAAGCTCCTCAGTATACGTTGTAACAGAGCTGAGGTAAAGGGTTGTGTTGGTCTTGCAGTGAGCTGGTAGTGAGCTAGCTGCTATAGGGGATAATACCATGGACCATGTGTATGCTTGGATAACTGCAGTGAGGGGTCGGAGTGTTGTGACTCAATCAGCCACTCCATTATCTGCTTGAAAGGGAGCTCTGCTAATCCTTTAAGCTTCTTTAAGACACTCAACTCTAATTAATTAGCAGAAAATAACATGGGCCTCCCTGTGAATGGAGCACGATAATGATTGGAGTTTTTCTGGTTTGGTCCCACCACTTTTCATTTTATAAACACAGATGATTTGAATTGGGCAAAGCAGCTGTTGGTTTCAGTTGAATGCAGTGCTGATATTTAAGACCATGATTTGTTGAAAGCAATAAAGAGCTGCTGCTGAGCTTGAAATACTAGTCCATGAAAGCAATCAAGTCAAGTGTGAACTATTATGTTATGCTAGACTCCTCTACCTGCAACCAGAACAAATGTATGTGATGAATTAGCAGATAAATACTGCTGTCAGCTCACTATAAGGTCAGTTAGACCAAATGTTACTCTACTCTGTCAGACTTTCACAGATAACATTTCCTCAGTAATGATAAATAATATATCAGTAGCTATCTGTATAGTTTTTTAATCCATATTTTAAAGTCCTATAGAAAATCCCTAATATGTGGCTCAAACTGAAACTTTCTGTGTGGACCCGCCAAACACCATCAGACTTATTAGCATTAAAAAGTGCTTCAAGTTGCATTGGTCTGTTAAAAATCAGTCTACACTAGCAGTGAATTCACATACATGACACACATTTACTATACACAATGATCAAGTTCATTCTTTTCTTTTCTTAGCTTGTGAGCAGTTTTTCTTTCTTTTATTGACTAAAATAAGTTTTCTCAGATGCTCTAAGATATGAGCTAAAGTTGCCTTTAAGTGTAATGGCATGTTTTGTGTCATTTAAAGTCCTGTGAAATTTATGTTTAAATGTTGAAAGATTTTAATAATCCATATGAGCTATGGCATACCATCAGCTATCAGACTGTACAACACCACAGCTCCCAGTACCTCCCACTCCCACTAATAAGACTGAGGCTGTCCTTACTGTTTAACCCCAGGAACATTGCACACTTGTATATAGTATAATGAATTTATGTTTGATTGATATAATTACAGATTATTTAAGAGATTGTTTATATTTTATTTTATTTTTTATCACTTCACCATTACGAGGCTACTATTTCAATGTTAGATTTCCTCTTAGGGGGATCAATACAGTTTACCTTACTTAAGTTATATGTGACATATTGATTCATGATTTGAATGTATTTTAGAAGAATCATTATATCATATAAAATGTTATACTAATAAAGTGTGGCAGTTTGATACATATTTTACATTGATCAGGTCTTTTTTCAGGCTATGCTATAATTTATACACAACCCATGAGGCTATTTGTATATATATATTTGTATGTGAATTGAGTTAGCTTGCATTAAGGTTACTTGCCCTTGAGTTGAGTTGAGTTCAGTTGTCATGAACCCTGCACTGCCTGAAGTTCCAGCTCTGTATTTATAGCAGGGCTTCTTAGTGTCTTTCCTTGTTATCAAGACACAGAGATCACTGCGTACCTGCTGTTTTCAGGTTGGATTAAGCCCTGGCTGCTACAGACGGACCATATCTTTAACATGCAGGCAAAAGGGAGTTTTTGCCTCTCCCTACTGTATGTGTACAATGATCTCGCCGGGCTTTATGTATAGGCTGGTCGCCGCAGGTAGATGAAGAAGGGGTGGATCTGTAATTTAAGACGTGCGGCTCTTAGCAAGCACAATTGGTGATCATGGAAGATAAACAGAGAGACAAAGAAAGAGGAGTGCAGAAGGAAGCTAAAGACATGTAGTACCAGCAGAGAGGAAATCTTATATGTGTGTGTGAGGGACACCATGGGAGCTGTGCTGAGCTGGTTCTCTGCACGTCTTTGTGCTCTGATTCTGGATTCAGCTTATGCACTGAAGCACTGGAGAGTAAGTAAAACTCTGACTCTGTAAGATTTAGTGAAAGAATTGTACATGTACTAGAAGCATATTGAAGTGTGTGTGTGTGTGTGTGTGTGTGTGTGTGTGTGTGTGTGTGTGTGTGTGCGTGTGTGTGTGTGTGTGTGTTTGTGTGTGTGTGTGTAGAAAGATAAAGAGATGAGGAACAGCATCGTGCTTCAAATGACAAACTTTTGCTCAAAGCTTCACTATGGAAAACATTTCTGATTATTCCTATTAAGAAAACAATGATTTATTTAATCTCATGTGTCACTTGTGACACATTTTTGTGAGTTAGGAGTGCTCTATTTTACCAACGGCACTGCTAAAAAAAATCCTAACCTATTTACTGCCAGTATTCAGTCTTGAAATCTTCCTTTCTTATCATGAATCTAAGGCAAGTAAAATCAGTTTGCAGCACAGTTTTTATTACGTAGAGAATGTATCACAGTATGTTGAAATGTGATAGAACACCATACAAAAGTCAAAAATAATGGTAAACTTGGGCTGAGAGTGTACTTAAGTCCTGCCAAGCTCTCCACTGACTTTGTATTGAATGAAGTTGTATTCTTGTCAGTTCTGCCTGCTAGCAAACAACAGAAACATGTCTAAAAACTGCTGTGTAGCAGGACTCATGAACCAAGTAAAGTGGTAAAATGCCCAGAAGTGCGTTTTTGTATGGTGCCAAACCATACACAAAAAACTGAACCTTTATGAAGACAAACGTGGATACAGGCAATAAGACATGATGCATCAGCTGGGAAATGGGTAAACTGTTGGATCTTGACATTCAGTATGCTTACTTTAAGAAGACACAAGTAGATCATGTGTCAGGGCTGTGTGCTGTGTGGTGGAAGAGACAGCCTGCTCCTCCAACACCTCCATAAAGTGACACATATATGTTGACACGTTGCTGGATGCAGAGAACTTGCAGTTTGAAAGTAAAAACAGAACAGCTGTTTAATTTAAAGGCATGTGGTGTTTTGTAATAGATGTTTCTTTACAGAATAGTAACCTACATTCAGCTGAAATGTTAGAAAGAGCCTGAATGGGAAATGATTGCATGTCTGTGCTTGTCATTTTCCTGCCTATGTTTATACATTATAGTCACCGTATCGGTTGTGAAAGTGTCATGCCAGCTTGCATCTCAGCATACGGTGTAATGGGTTTCAGCATGTGCTATACTCTACCTTTTTCCTCTCCAGTAGACATAGAGTGCTACAATACTCCTTTGACATGCTGGAATCGAATGTGTTTTGTCAGCGTTTCTGCCTTCACTTGCATTTTTTTTCCCCCTTCTGTGAGTGTGATTTTGTCAGATTATGACGGTCACTGTTAGACTACTTAGTTCCTTCCAGATAGAATGATGTACTAGTTGATCCGCTCAGCTGCAGTTGTGGAATTCATGTAGAATCACCCACAAGAAATGTACACTAGTGCCAACTTGTTGTCCTTTGCTCTCATTAGTAGCTAAAGTTGTCAAACTTAATACACATTTGCAGCACTGAACTGTACCGTACAAAACAACATATGGATATAAACATGTTTTAGACAGTCATAGTCGTAAATAGTGTAACGCCAAGTAAAAACAGTAGCTACATCATTTTTTATGCAGCTTTTTTTTCTTTAACTTTATTATTAACAGTGCTGGCTAGCCAACCAGCTAATGTTACATCTAAGTTTAAAGCCTATAACGTTACATTTTCTTGTAAATGCAATATAATGTTAAAAAGTGTCATTAGATACTTTTAGGATGTCTGTTTGATTAAAGCCAAAGCAGATAAATACAGCTAACATGTTAGTTTGGTGTTAATATCAACATATGCATTGTGATAGTTTGAACACTGCTGTGTTTGTTTTGATTTGTGTGCAAAACTGTAATCATAGGAAAGACTTTTCTTGTTTCATTGCAGTAACTTCAACAGTAGTGTTCTCCAGGGAGTGCAATGTTTCAATGTTTGTACTAAAAGAAATTTCAAATGTCTTTTTTATTAAACAATTCAATTTAACATACATTCCCAATATGTATTCAGAACACATTTTCATAACTAATTCAAATAAAGTAGTAAAGAAATAAAATGCAATAACATTTTAAATAAAACGAGATAAAAACAGAAAGACAATTAAAAAAAAAAGAAAAGAAAAAGGAAAAAAACAAGTAACATAAAATGACAATAAGAACAAAAACAGGCGGACCAGGATCCTCCATCAATCACAGTTCTAACAACACTAACCCTTCCTACACTCACAGAGACCTTTCACTGTTCAGCTATCAAAATACTATAGAATAGTACTGGATTTATAGTTTCAAGGCACGATATGAGGGGTTTCCAGGTTATATTGAATTGTTGGAGCTTGTCTTTCAGAGCCTATCTTATCCTTTCCAAATGATGCATGTTAGTTAAATCCTGTAACCACATCTTGGAGGTAGGGACAGTTGCACTCTTCCATAAAATAAGGATCATTTCTTTGTTTGTACTATAATTTGATTGGTGCAACATATGTGTGGGTGGGAACAAAAATGTATCTGTATTTCACCTAACAGCAGTGTTCAGACTGACATTGGCTCTATTTGAAAATCTGCAGCCCTCTCATTTATTTAAATGGGGGAAGTGCATTGACACAGCAGGGACGTCAATATGTTTACTCTTGAATATCATACATAATTGTAGCACTTGTTCACTTGTTCATTTAGTTAACTCTGTGTATTAAAATCAACAAATATTCATATTGCCTTAGTAATGACTAGAGCCCAACTATACATATGTTCTGTTTTTGTTCTATGCATTTTTATTTATGTATGGTATAATTTATCATTATTCAATTCCCTGTGTCAGTGAACTAATGTCATTTTATAGAATAAAGTGTAGACTGTTGTTAAGCTGTATAATATCAGGCCTTCATTACATAGCTTTGTCACAAGTGTTTGATAACCACATTGGATCATTGCAAAACAATGTGTGTTTGTATACATACGTACACACACACACACACACACACACAAACACACACACACACACACACACACATATATATATATATATATATTGGGATTTTTATACTCCTTTTATACCTAATATAGTCATCAGCATCAGCCCCAAAAGTCCAGTAAGGGTCGAACCCTAGTAATAATGACTGATACTTCTGTATACCATGATCATCATGTAGCATTATATTAAAACCCCTGCCCTCTATTGTTACTGCACTGATCTCCATCTGACCCTCCTCTTCTTCACTGTCTCCACAGCCCCAGGAAGCCCTTGAAGACTCTTCCCAACTCTCTGAAAGATTAGGCTCAGAGGAGGGTGAATTGGGTGTTGACTCTCTGGAATGGTGTGAGAGAAGCATAGGAGGGGGTGACACGTCTGATGAGTATTTCGACTCCCGCTCATGGCACAGCGACACCCTGTCAGATTTGAGTCCAGATGTGGAGGACTCCCTGGATGCCCTGCTGGGACTGGAGGACATCTATGTTGGTCGGCAAGCAACATGTGGCAGCTTCCACGTTGGTCAGAGTAAAGCGCGGAGGAGAGAGTCGGTGTCACCTAAGGACGGCCAAAGAGATGTCAGAGAGACTTATGTTGGACGATCCAACTGTAATAAGAGGAAAAGCCCAGAGAATCCTGTGGATCCTGATATCGCTTTGAAATTCAGCACCAGAGACCTGTGCTCAACAGAGATCCTACCCCAAACAATTACAGAGACACTAAAACCAGACTTGAACCAAGGACAGTCCAGTTTAGAGGCTGTTTGCACAGACACAGAAGTCAGTAGCAACACGGAGCTGTACAGTCCACATGTACAAAGCCAGCACAAAACAGACACCTTTGACATAAAGGTAACTAGCCCACCAGACACTCAGGAAGTGACAGAAAATGTACAAACTCAGCGTGAAGAAAGTAATCCCATCATAGTGACAGAATCTACAAACTCAGAAACATGCACAGTATATATAGATACCACAGATGACGAGACTGTGGAGACACAACAATGGCAAAGCACATACCAACATGAAACAAGGTTATGGACAGGAAACACAGATAGAAAACATGTAGACAGCGTAGACAGACAAAGATCAGAAATCTGTAATGTCCAGGATGTAGAAGTAGAGAATATACCTCTGCTCAGTACTTACTATGTAGAGGAAAGCCCAGGTTCACATAGATGCAACAGTGACTGTAATGACAGACATCACATACAGAGAGAAAATGTAGAGCATCAGGGTCTAATCAATGAAGACAGGAAGACACAGGCCATTAAAGAGCATAGCAAGGATGGAAAGGACTTGTGCAAGAATGTGGGGACATATTATAATGGTACACATCACAAAATAGAGAGTAACTGTAAAGATAGCATATGCATCGTTGATACTCATTTCACTGATGTAACAAATGCACAAACATCTGACTCTAATTGTACACCAGCATACTCTAAATCTGCGACAAAATACACAGATCCTCAGTTAATTACAGAATTTGTTGTAGCAAGTCCAAACATCACAGAGGCACATGGCACAAACATTGTATCACACAACAAAAAGTCAGAGTTCAGAGACACACTTGATACAAAAATCGATGTATTAGCACACAACGTGGATATTTGCTGTTCACGAACTCTTTGTGAGGGCCCCAACAGAGAACTGGCAGAGATCCACCCTCAGGTTTGTACCAGTGTAACAAAGCCCCAGGATAAGGCATGGGTGTCAGGTGTCTGCTTCCAGCCAGAGCAATGTAGGTGTGTCTGCACTACAACAGAGAGGATTAAACCACCTGGGACAGTAAATGAAATCTGTTCCTCCATCACATTTTCCACAGAGACCACAGATTCTTTTCCATTGGATACCTGTGTTACGGAGCGGACTGTTGTTCCAAAGGTTTCAAAACTAGCCTTACCTGTCCCACTGGCAGGCCCAGACAGGGAGGAGCTCATTGAGAGGCAACCAGATCAAAAACAACCCCAGAGTGCAAGGTTACAACCTTGGAAAATACCTGGTCAAACCAAGGATTTAATCACTACTCACTTTGATGAAGGGGATGCTGCAATAGAAAAACTTAATCCCAGACAGCTCTCTTCTGTGGAAAAGCTTTCGGAGAGGGTACAGTCAGTCTCTGTAGAACCATGGTCTGATTCAACTCAAATCCAGTCTGGCACTGTTAGGGGGTCTGAGGAATGTCTGCCTCATCACCCCTTCTCAAATAATCTGCTGTTTTTCTCCAGCTACCGAGGAATAGAGGATAACTCCCCTCTGTTATCAGAGAACTTGAGAGGAGAGAGGAAAAGAGTCGTTAGACCCTGCACTCTTCTACGGCAAAACACGGAGCAGGAGGGGGAGGGCAGGCATGTTTATCTTGACCAGGAACAAGATGTGGAAGCAGTAGGCAATGTTAGTCTTGTACAGTCACAACTTGGCACAACAAAACTTTCTGAGCAAAGTGAGCAGAGAGTAATTCACAAATCATTTGCCAGTGATCCAGATGCTGATTTGACTCAGCATGGGCCTAATAAGATAGGACAAACATCAACATGTCCAGCTGATACCGAGTCTATTCAGGACTGTTGCAAAGAACACCCAGGTGTAGTTCAAGAGGCCATTTCCTTGACAAACACAGAGACCATTGTCAGCACAGTTTCTAGTCTTTGTAAGCAAGTTCAGCAGGAGCCAGAGATCCCTGAATCTCCCTGTGGCCTGAAAGCGTCTCTTTCTCTGCTCTCAGACTCCAACAATAACACCAAGGCCAGTATAAAAGGGGTGGACAGAGGGGAAGGCCTGGGCTGTTTCTTAGGGGGTGCCCAGGGCAACTTGGAAAACAGTGAGAAAATAATTTACAGAGTTAAGGGGAGCAGTGAAGACTCTGGGATAGGGAAAGACCACTGCCATTCGAGCCTAGCTCATACAAATGAGCTTGGAAAACTAAAGACAGAGAAAAGTATTGAGAAGATTTTTGCAGACAGTCTAGATTCAAAGTGCTCTAATTCAGAAACAAATGAAGGCCCAACGCACTTAGTCTCAGACAAAAGAGGCCTGTTAGTGGACAGTGAATTTAAAGAAGAGAGGCACGATTGTAGCCAGCCAGGTGATCACAGCAGAGGAACAAGCAGCTCATCAGAGTCATTTGAAGAATACACTCTGACTGAGGAGTGCAGAGAGCACACAGAGGTCAACACGCCAGCTCCACAGCTAGAGGTGAGGGTAGTAAGGTACTCACAGCCAGATGTCAGCCTGAACCTGCTTTCTGTCAGTAGCTTAGAGCCAATTCTGGAGGCAGATTGTTCACTGGAAAACTGTTGTACAGCAGTGGATAATCTAAAAATAGAAACAAAGAAAGAACATGATATCATGAGGCCTGCTGTGGAAGTTAAGAATACTGCTAACCTTTCAGGGGATATCTCCAGTTCCAATAGTCCACACCTCCAGCCTGAGCAGGAAGAACAGTCTTTAAACACTGCTGAGTTAGAACCTGAGCTAAAACCAACAACACCTCTCCTACGGAGTAATAGCGAAAGGTGCTGTAGACCTGTGACTGTTGCTTATGATGCTGTGTCTTACACCTCAACTAATAGCAACTTTGATGAGATGGATGATCCTAAATTAGCTATTTCAGACAAAAATGCCAGCACCGACAAAATAACCAAGAGAAGTAAAACAAAAAACAACCAGACAGGAAATAAAGGTTCTAAGTTTTCTGTCTTTACTAAAATGCCTTCGTTTAGGAAGTCTAAGGGCTCAAAGGGGGCAAAAAGTGAAGAGGTACCCCAGGAGTTATCAGTTGGAGGAGGTGAGGGCCTTCTGCCTGAGCAAGGGCCACAGGGGGACAACTCAGATGATGAGGTTTTTGTCAAAGGCGATATACAGACCCAAACAGTCCCCCAAACTTTTTCCTCAGTCAGTTACGGGATAGAGGGAGAGGACTGTGGCTTCCTCCCCTCTACCCCCCGCACTTGCCATGTCCGCCAGCTAGTCAGCCAAGGTAGTAGTGGTGAGGGGGATGGAGAACCCAACGCAGACAACCCCCTCCTCCAGCAAGTCCAGTCACCTAATTGGCAGACCTACAAGAGAAGCAAGAGCAATGACAGTTTAAACATCCGCATGCGCTTTGCACAGGCACACAAATCCCTTTCCAGCCTATTTGAGTCACGTTTGATGGATAAAGAGAATGAGGAACAGGCCAATGTGGGCATTGAAGGAGATTCTGGTAAAGCCAGACAATCCTGGAGGAAGCTAAAGAAGGCCAGGGAGGCTGAGCTGCTGAAAAGAACTATGTCAGTTCCAGATGGAGAATGCTGCAACACTGCTCTTGGGCAGGACCACAGAGACCTTACATCCACTTTACTCCTGGACAGGCTCAGCAATCCAGGGTCACCATCCTCTGTCAGAGCTCTGCGCCACACTGATCCTATCTCTAAGCGTGGTGTTCCACAAGGGAGTGGAAATGAAAATCCCCACGGGTGCAAATCTGAGGGCCAGAGAAGAAAACTTTCACCAAATGGTCTGCCAATCACACCGAGTGTGTCTGGCCTACCTCCATTTTTGGATTACTCTGCAGAACCATCGCGCAATCACACCAGTCCAGTTTCACCTTTGAGCTCCTGCTCACTAGCTGCTCTTACTCATCAGCATTCACCATCCTGGACCAGGTCCCACCCAGTGGCTACTGAAAGCTTGACGGAGAGCCCCCTACGACCAATGAGCCCTAAACCTAACAGCCCTAGGCCAGGAGCTCAGCGCAAAGTTTTTCGTTACCCTCACTCAGCAAGGGCCACTTCTGTCTCTCCTATACTTCTGAGCCAATCAGTCAGTGTGGAGGGGTTGACAGACCCCCCAGAGAGACCTAAGACCCTGAAACCTGCAGCTAGCCCTCTGGGTCTCAGCCTCAGCCCTCTGGACGCAGCCGAGGGCAGAGTAGACAGCCAGTCACACATCAGCCTGTATGCCATTGGCTCCATCAATGAATTAGAGGTAAGATCAATGAATTAGAGGTAATAAAAAACTGTTTGTCATGCACTGTGCATGTTATTCTAAAATGCAAAAACAAAATTGTAGTTTGAAAGAACATCTTTGTACAGAAATTATAATCTTTGTATAAGAATGTTTTGTTTTTTACTTCGAACGCATTCAAAGTTTGAGTATGTGCACATGTCAAATGTCCTACCACTTTGCATGTAAAACGTCATTCTAAAACTGTTCAGATAAAACAGGCCTTGATCAGGCCTCAGTCCAGATGCCAACGGGGCTCCAGCTCCCTGGGAAAAGTGTTTACTCCTCACGTTCAACTCACACACACTAACTCTGAATTGGAATCACAAGAGAAAAAGGCAACGCTAGTTACTTTCTTGCTCTGCAGTGGATGGTGTGTGTATGTGTGTCTCAGGGTGGTGTGTATGTATATTTGTCAGTGTCTAGTTTGCGACAAGGAACAAGTCCCTCTTTCTTGTGTCTATCTGTGAATGGGATGAAGAGGAGGAGAGAAACAGCAGAGTCATCTCTTTCTCTCTCCCAGCCCCCAGCATTGTGGTAGATTTCCATTCTGTGAGTTAGCTGGCTACTGGTGTCCTACCTCCCTGCCAGTTCCTACAATAGCCCTGTTATACACAGCCAGAGCAGGATAACTTGAAGTCTATTCCCCCCTTGTGGCTTTCTCCCACATGGTTCAAAATAGAATGAGCCTATAGAGAAGGCTATTTCAACATGTGATTTTCCCCAATTTAGGAACCCACGCAGTGCACAATACCCATAAGCTGCCGACTGCAAGTTTACTAATCACATAATCAGAACAAGCTGTGAGGGTATCTTACCATTTCTTTTTTCTTAGTTCTCTCCTCTAATGCCATTAACAGCCAGCTGACACACAGACAGTGTCATCCCTCTTGCATAAATGCAGTATTTACATGTACTGGACATTTGATGTTCAATCTGATGAAATGTGTCACTGCCCTACCATGAGTTTAACTAGAGACAGTTGGTAAAGGTTACATTGACCAACCAGTGAGATACAAACAACATACTGCAGAGTCACTCGCAGATACTGTTAAACTGTTGATTCTGTCTGTCTCTATGACATCTAACACATCTCTAACACATCTTTATAAAATCCCCCCCAATTTTATACATCCACAAAAAATCCAGTGACATACTGTCACTGAGCAGTAATTCTAAATGTTGTTATGTTATACAGTACCTTTGACCCTTGATTCTTGAAACAACCCATACATATAATGTATAGGGACCTAACATCATTATAACCGTAAAACCATTAACCAATGATTATATAATCCTTCAAATGATTTTTATAGAAATGTATCTTTAAAATCAGCACTGTTTGACTGTAGTTTCCTCCAGGTTGCAGGTCTTAAATTCTAAATATTTGTTTTAGTTATTTTTCATAGATAGATTTAACTTGGGAATGTGTTATTTCCTGCTTCGAAGTGGTGTTTGATTTGGATTAAGATAAACTTTTGACCAAATGCAATTTGAGTAATGAGCCACTGTGGAACTGCTGTGCGTCAAGCTCGTTATGTAGAAATGTTTCACCTACACATCTACTGTGAGTTGAACCATTCCTCTCTCTTTGATAAAGAAAAAGTGTTAATCAAGTTTGTAAATGTTTGTAAGCGTACAGTATTTTTGGCATTTCTCTGCTGCAATATCTTATTACTTGTAGCCACTATACACCAGTACTGATGTATCTGTGATAAACTACAATCTGCCAGTAATATGAGCTTTGCATCAGTTTGACTATAGTGAGGAGATGGAGTGCAGTTGATGTCCTTTCCAGGGTTTAGGCTGTTATGTACGGAACCTTTTGCCTTTTCATTCTTCTATTGCTTCTTAAAATGTCAAAATGCAATTTAATTTAGTTTCCAGTACTTTTGCACCTTATACTTTATGAGTGGTTTAATGCGTGAAACCATATAAGACGAGCTATTTTGAGGCTCTACAAATGAATAAATGTGTATTTTTACACAATTTTAATAAGTGTAAAAAAAATCAAGGATGACATAGAGGAGATTATGAACAAATAGCCTGAATGTTTGAGAAGGGTCATGAGCCCAGATTTCAGTTGACTTATTTTTTCTTTATGTCACCATGAACTTTTATGAACCCTCCTGTGTAAACACTATCTGCACGTTAAATGAATAGCTAGGACGCTAAAAGTATGAAGCTATATGAATTGACTAGCCAGCTCGATTTACCTATCCAGTGAATGAAAGTACAAGATGCTGTCATTATTTCACTTATCCTGTATCCAAAGTCATTTCTCACTTACACACTGCAGGATTAGAATCACAAACTTGACCTTTAAGTATCCATAGCAGTTCACCGTACCTGGATGACTATGAGGGAGTAGAGTTGGTGTAGTAAAGGTGACTGTGACTAACCAGTTAACTGTGCACTCAAAAGGGCACAGAAAGTGGCGGTCGACTTGCCAGCCAGTCCAGAACAAGAAAGCTGTTGGAGGCAAAGTGCGAAGGGAAGGTCTCTGTGGTCCTTGGAGGGCTGAGGACTGGCCGCTGGGTGGATGCAGTTCATGGTGGAGGTGACCGGCGGCAACGCAGAAAGTGTTCAGACGATCTCTGGATTGAAGAACTAAAAAATAACAAACTCAAACTGGCTAAATCCATCAGGGGAAGTCTGGGCCAACTCAACACACTTTTACCTGAAGACCTGGACAAAGTAAGATGTAGCCACAGCGCTGTGAGCTGGAATACCTTGGAAGTCTTTGTAATCCTCCTATTCTTCCTACTCTGCCTTGCCTCTGAGTTTTCGTTCTTCATGGATTGTCTGCTTCTGTCTGGTGGCTTCTGACAGTTTGTCATGGGAATTAAATCTGGGTGTCTCTGTCCTCACTTTGTCTTCTGTTTCATGCCTTCCTCCACTTTTCTGCCCTTTGATGCATGCAAACACATTCATCTCATATTCAGTTCATTGCATATCACTCAGTTGCATCCAGTAAGTGACTGTCTGTTTGTTCATGTCCAGTCCATCATAAATTGATATAATTTTTATTGATCATATCAGTGTTTTGGACCATTTTGTTTCTCATTCCCACAGACTCTTACTGGAGTCACCTTGAGGCCAGTGGAGACCTTCAGAGGGATGTCCCTCAAGTCCCACTGCTTCTCACAGAGCACCCCCATCGGTCTGGACTGCCTGGGATGGAGAAGACAAATTTCCTACACCTGTAAGTACCCACTGTAGTTCACTCTTCTAGATGTCAGATACTGTGCTGGTGCTTTTACTTATATTCAGGCAAAGCTCATTGGATTTTGGATCATTTGAACCTTTGGCACTTTGGTTTAAAGATGATAACTAAACTAGATGTCTACCTAAAAGGATGCTTGTTTATTTCATCATTTTGTGCCTCTGTGGTGACAGATTGATGTTGAAGCCTCTACTTAGTGGGCTGAGCTGTCGAGCTATGCATGTGGCTGGGAGCAGACCATTCAGTGCTTATTCTCAAAAGACAAACAACAAAAGATAAATGACTGGTCATACTTTCAAGATGTACCTAGTCTCAGTTTTCAGCTTATTTCCTCATTTTAATATCCATCAAGTCAATGCAGCTGTAACAGCTGTAGCCATGTGGAGAGGTTACTTAATTATTGTTTCAACTATTCATCCCCTACTTTTTCAACTGGAGCTTTATGGCTGCAAAATTACCATTTTATATCCGTTTAAGTGATTTACTGTCGAGAAATAATTTTATCTGTCCATAATTTGTATAATTACTATGATGTTTGCTGATTTCAGACATTCAAAAGGCATATCAAACTCTCCCAAAATGAAGTGCCATCTTGCTTTATGCACATTATTACGCATGTTTTCATTTTTAAAAGTGTAATTACATTGTAAAGATGCAAATAAGGCGCAAATGTTATAATTACATTTGTCACTGAAGTATGACAGAAACATATGTGCAATGGAATAATCCAAATGAGTTTATAATAATAGTATACGGAACAGTTCAAGACTGCTTTTCTGAAGCCTTTGTGGAGTGTCTCACAGGACAGATACTCTCTCTTCAACAAATGTATCAATACATTCTGACTATATATACAGCACACTACCCCCTCCATTATTTACAGCCTTTGTCTTTTTCTTTTTCATGAACACAGTCTCCATAGCCAGGCATTCAAATTACAAATATCACACTTTATAATTTGTGAACATGTGAACTTTGTCTGTGATAGTTGATCAAGGCACTCAGTTTAAATTAAGATTTCGGGTTTGACTTCAGGTTGGTGTTTAGAGTTACAGTAGAAACTGAACAAGTTATAGAAATAAAAACAGTGCTGCTTTTTAGCTTGGTTGCATGAAACTGTGCTGTGTACTGCAGTAGATGAAGCATTGCTTCTTAGAGTTTAAAGTTCCAGTTTGTTTAAATAAATCTATTCAGTCTTCTGAGGAGGCAGGACACCACACCTTTTCTAGAAGTCACATAAAAATAAAGATATCTTAAAACAATGGACAAATAATCCTTTTGCATAACAGCTCACAGATAAAAACAACTACAATCTTAAATGAGGAGGCAAATGTTCAAATATCATAATGTATATCAGTATATATTGTAAGTACTGTATATGAGTACAGATTTGGTTGGTTCAGGTCATGAATGAACTGATAATGCAGGTACTCTTTGCTTTCTATAGTTGACATACCATAGTATTGCAGATGGATGCTAATCTCAATATCATCTCAGTGAATCTCTGCCGAACTATATTTGAGTCTCTACTTTACATTCTGCTTGTGCTGTAACTATGACCACACTGCACTACCTACATGGACAGCCTGTGTCCAGGCAATAACACAGAATGTGTAATTCCTTATTCAACCTGCTGGCTGCAGTAAGCCCTCACTGTAACTACAAGCTCAGACGGTGATTCCTGCCATGCACAGTCTCTCTGCATAAAGGGCAACAGTCGTAGGATTTAGAGAAGATTCTTCCAGCCGTGTGTGTGTCTGTAGGAAAGCTGAATTTCATGATATATGCTTGCAGATTGACACTTTCCAGTTGATATTAACATTTAAAGGGATTATAGGACATCAGAATAAGTGGAGAATAAGGTAGAACAGAATAAAATAAGATAGCATAGAGCATAGCTGTTTAAATTGAAATCATTATACATCTTAGAAGTCTTAAATGGCTCCATGTATCCCCATCTGAGATGAAAAAGACAGAATTGGCCTTGTAGTAACACAACCACATGCCCACTGTGGCATGTGGTCATGTTATTAATCAATCAATACATACAGTCTTCCCTTTTATATCATTTTCATCCTCCGTATCTGATCCCTGACACTGAGAAGGGGATTGGCAGATATATATTATAGAGGAGTTACATGGGGAACCAGCCCTGCTTTCTCTTGCTGCTCACTCCATGCAGACCCATCAGTGTCCCAAATCCTCTCACTCCAGCTGCCTGGGCCAGGATAGAAGCACCTTCAAGGATGACTCCTGTTAGGTACTTGTTGAGGAGTAAAATTGGACTTTGAGAAGGAGCTGTTATATTTTTAGGTCATTCACTTTGTGTTTGCGCTTAGTAATCCGTTTTTAGGCACAACTAGCACAAACAATTGCAATATTATCCAGCAGCTCTGCAATAAATCTTACATTCATTTAAGGTTCTGATGTTTTATTTTTGTTGAAACAGTTTTAGAAAAGTGTTGACTTTAATTTTCTGCTGAATAGTATTACATTATACTAATAGGTGTTTCTAGCACTGTCCACACAATTTATATCATTGACATCATTCTAACTTAGTAATAAGAAACTGGTGACTGTATATCCCAGGAGTGTAGAAGCGATGACGGACTGACTAACATGCATAAACAGCAGTACAGCTGCAATGAGATTAACCTTCATTATCATCTGTCATCATCCATTCAGGGACAGTCCACACCTGGGTTGTGGTTCTTAGCATCATAGTGTTCTTAGCATCACTCATGCACAGAGGGCTAGCCTGCATAAGTGCGTGCGCACACACACACACACACACACACACACACACACACACACACACACACACACACACACACACACACACACACACACACACACATCCTCTCTGTCAGACAGCAGACTGCACACTCTTACAGTGAGGTCAGTGGTCTTGCTGCAGATGTCTTCAGTGTAATTAGATTCATTGGGCTAAATTCAATTGTGAGCTGAATCATAAGGCAAGTGCAGTGCCACTTTCTGTGCTGGGCTGTATGGGACTGAGAAAGGGGCAGCGCACACATAATAAACACCACTTTAATCTTAAATAATACTATGCATTATCATCCTGATCCTCAGCTGAGCAGAGTTCATATGTACAGCCATATATCTGTTTTTTTTTTCAAGTAATCTTCTTTAAGGGGGTTTCATTAAGCCTTAGTAACAATAGTGCTCTGATCTTTAAAGTCAGTCATTCAACTGTTTAATCAGGCTCTGCTCAGCCCAGACTCACTGTTCTAGATACAGTCGGTGTGTGTCAACTATGATAGGGCTTTGCTATTTTAATGTACTTTGTGGGTGACACTACCTCTGAGCTGCATATTAACTACGGTACAAATAAAGTTGTGTATAGGCATTTGATTTAGTAAAGAGTGAGTACTCCATTGCTTTACATGAGCCTTGTTCCAAATATGGTGTCTACAGTGTCTGTTTCATGTTGAAATCACACATACTCTCAGTATTATTTGACATTTTTCAGCAGTCAGACTGGTGAGCTTTAGTGTTCTCAAACAAATGGGACTGAATACAAGAAATACAGTTATTATAGTAATAGTATTTACACATGTACACATTTGTAAATACCACAAAACATCCTGACAAGGATCACTTTATCTTTGCCTAGAGTAACAGAAACACCATTTCTGGTGACGTTGCTCTTGATTCAAACTAAATTCCATCACCTCCAGTGTATTGGAGCAAGGCAGACATCTGACAGGCAGATATCACAAAATTGAAGCTTTAAAAAGCAGCCTGACAGCAGCTGGCTTTACTTTGGAGCTTCAGTGATTGAAAACAAGTAAATCTCTTTTGATAGCTGATTAATCATGTTTTCATTTTTTTAACAAAATATTCTAAAATGTGAATATGATAGTAAACTGTATCTCTGTATCTCTTGAGCTTTGGACAATTGTGATTGTTCACTATTTTCTGTTTTGTGGAACATATAATTCATTGATTAATCCCTGAATGAAAATGTATATAAATTCTCATGAAAATATTCATCAGTTGGAGTTGTATATGTAACCTCTCCTCACTCAGTGCATGATGACATCACTGCTGGTGTCATCTGAGGTGCAACAGAGCACACATCAAACAGTCAACTAGAGAGGGCAGTAGAACAGCCGGCTGTGAACTTAGTGTTTAAAAGTAAATCAATGTTAAATTGTATATCACACTGAAACTGATTTATACACATCACTTTGCAAAACATCTTGAGCCCACGATTAAAAATCCACTATCATCCTCCTCTGCTATGGGTATACTATTCTATTTATTTATTATAATTTGAACTGATATTATTAATATGTGGATTGTGATATATTGTTGTGACCAGTTCACTGCTGTTGAATCATTCATGCATTGTTTGTGTTATGTTGCTCCATAATGTATAGAATATACTTCATTCAGGATACATACAGGATATGACAACAAAATGCCTAGAAATAGTACAGTGTGAGGTGCATTTGTGTGTGCACGCCTGCATGTTTGTGTGTTTGGAAGGGTGGAGGAAGGTGGGTTGGACTGAGGGAGGGATGGAGGGCTGGCTGTTGTCAGTCTCCACCTTAATGAATCCTGCACTGTTAGTGAGCTGTCCATGCTGTTGCTAGCAGGCAAACGACACAGTTGAGCAGCAGAAACCCCCTGCAGGACCCCCACTGATGTCAGCCTAGAGAGAGAGAGAGAGAGAGAGAGAGAGAGAGAGAGAGAGAGAGAGAGAGAGAGAGAGAGAGAGAGAGAGAGAGAGAGAGAGACTGTGTGACTTAATGTGAGGAAATGAAGCAGTGCAAATGGGCAGAGAGACCCAGAGAAACAGGAGTAGAGAGAGAGGAGGAAGCCGCTGTATGAGAGGCGATCCAGAGCATAGAGGTGAAGGGAGGCAAGGAGCGCTGCTACAGCTCTCCTGTTCTGTGCATGGGAGGAGGAAGCAGCAAGTTGACAGCTGAAGCTTACCTCAGCGAATAGTGCAGTAGATAGGAGGCCACCTCCTCCACCTCCTCCTCCTCCTCCTCTGCGTTCTCTCCCTGCCGGGGGAATAAACCACCTGCTCAGTCGCCTCGCCTCCTCCTTATTTCCACTCACCTCTTTACTTGTACTCCCCCCTTGTTGCTGTGCGTCCGGATCAGGATGCGGACCCAGCAGGGCTCGGAGGGGGGCGTGCCCCTGCCTGGGGGCAGTTGTGGCAGCAGCGGCAGCTGCAGCTCAGGGCTGTCACCAGGGTCTGAATCGGATGGAGGGAGCCCGACAGGCGGAGTAGTGGACAGCATGGTGGACGGAGGTCTCGGGGTGGGTGGATGTATGGGGGGAGGTGGAGGAGGTAGCTTGGGCGGCACTCTGAGGGGGGTCCTGTCTCGCTATTGGAGCTTGGAGAGTCTACACTCCACCACAGGTAAGTGCCACACACACACCAATATAAAGTCTTCTTTTTTCATGCACATGGCTGCATAAACTGCACTGTGTGTGACCGCACCAGTAGGCTGACACACTGCCATGAGGTTAGTGTGTTATTCAGGGATGGGTTAGACGTACAGTGTGTGTATGTGCGTCATGCCAGCCGTTCAGCTGACACCCACTGACAGGGTAGGTGCTGTGTTGATGTGTTTGGGTGGGCCAGCTACTCTGCTTTCTAGTCCT